>NC_061091.1:24402163-24407163 GCF_015104395.2 Macrobrachium nipponense
GAATATCTCAAAAGGAGCATGGGATTCAGATGTGATCAACAAGATTTTCATTCAACCAACGCTTAAGAATATTAAAGGAAGATTATCATCGGGGATGACCTAAAATGGCTTACCTGTGGATGGATCTCTTGGTATAAATACACCTCTGTAAACTTTTCTCATTCATATACCTGAAGAGGGAGACAGTAGTCTCTGAAATATAGTACTTTTCTCCCATATGGTGTTTTTATAGATATATATATATATATATATATATATATATATATATATATATATATATATATATATATATATATTATATATATATATATATATATATATATATATATATATATATGGATGGGTGAGAGAGAGAGAGAGAGAGAGAGAGAAGAAGAAGAAGAAAGTCGAACGTATAAATGCAAAAGTGCAGAGCTACCTTTCGCAAGCCAATACAATTTCTCAAGGTGCAAGGTCTAGAGCATATATTCTCTAGACTCTAGACCTTGCTCTAGTGGACATAAGACGGGCGAAATCTCCCGGTGTACTACGTGTGTCTGGAAGATGTCAAATTTGTATTCTCGTAGTTCTGACTGATACCTCACTCTTCTTGTACTTTTTATTTTATTTTATTTATTTTATTTTATTTTATTTATTTATTTATTTCTTTATAATGCGTACTTTTTCATTTCATTCTCAGGATGGCGCCTGAAGACCTTACTCAACCATACAATACTGACTGTACCGGTCTCCTCTGTGTGGATTATATGAAACCTTTGTAAACACGGCATTTGATATATAATACAATGTTTTTCCTTGCTGAATGTTCTTACTATGACATCTGGTTTAGAATACAAACAAATTTATGACACTCCAGTTCAGAAGTTCAGGCGTATATACATTGTATTACTCCCCTAATACAATTCTCATTGCATTTTAATAAATTTTTATTGAATTATCTAGTTGTTCATTTCTTTTTTCTTTTTTTAATAAGTGGGATCTCTTCTCTCCGTGTTTCCCTTTACCTCCCCTTACTTCTTCCTGATGAACACAATATGTTTTGGAAGCTTGAATTTCAAGCAAATGGCCCTATGGGCTTGTTCCATATAAATAGGGTTCATCCTCTGAATAATAATAATAATAATAATAATAATAATAATAATAATAATAATAATAATAATAATAATAATAATAATAATAATAATAATAATAATACCGTCACTTAATGTTCACTAAGATATTATACGTTTACTTTATTTACTTTAAAAGTGAACACTACAAAATAAAGACCTCCCACATTTTAAAAATCTCTATTTTAATTACTTTAAAAGTTAACACTTCACACTAAAGACCTCCAACATTTTAAATATATTTATTTCAATTACTTAAAAGTTAATGCTTCAAACTAAAGACCACCAACACTTTAGATATATTTATCTTGATTAATTTAAAAGTAAACGATTCAAACTAAAGACCTCCAATATTTTAAATACATCTATTTTCATTTCTTTAAAATTGAACACTTCAAAATAAAGACCTCCAACATTTCTAATATATGTATTTTAATTGCTTTAAAAGTTCACACTTAAAACTAAAGACCTTCGGCATTTTGAATATATTTATTTTAATTACTTTAAAAGTGAATATTTCAAAATAAAAACCTCCAACATTTCTAATATATTTATTTTAATTATTTTATACGTTAACACTTCAAACTAAAGACCTTCGGCATTTTAAATATATTTATTTTAATAACTTTAAAAGTTAACACAATACTAATATCCACCAGCATTTTGAATATAATGTGAAAAGGAGGTGTCGTGACGCCAGTTTTAGTAACCATGAGTCAATCAATCAATAGTACTAACGAAAACAAATTCTGGAAAAGGGTATCCACTCGATTCTTGGTTGTAAATTGATACCGACAAAAGGCAGCCTTCAGCGTCGGCGATGAAATAAGGAACCAGTTTGAGGAAATGAGATAAATCTCGCCGTCGGCTTTCTCTCTGGCCAAACGGGTTTCCGTTTCCTCTTTGGAATGGCTTCAGAAACCACAAGAGAGAGAGAGAGAGAGAGAGAGAGGATGATCTCTTTATCGTAATAATACTGTTGATGATATTGCTGAGGTGGTAATAATACTATTAATAATAATAATAATAATAATAATATATTATTATTATTATTATTATTATTATATTATTATTATTATTATTATTATTATTAAAGGACTTATCTCGTTATCGTAACAATAATGTTGATGATGTTGCTGAAAGATAATAATGGTAAAATTATTTTATTATTTTTATTTTTATTATTATCATTATTATCATTATTATTATTATTATTATTATTATTATTATTATTATTTCAGCAACTTCGTCAAGAATATTGTTAAAATAACGAGATAAGTTCTTTAATAATAATAATAATAATAATAATAATAATAATAATAATAATAATAATAATAATAATCATTAATTATAATTATTATTATTATGATTATCGATATATAATGATAAGGAATATTCAACTTCTTCTTCTACCAATACGGTTCCAACGAGCACTGCTGCAAATGGTGTGCGGGCAATTTCAGCCGCCTGACACTTCAGTCCTCCTCTCTTCACCTAGATCAGATCACTCTCTCTGACAAAATCTGACTCCAGAGCCTTCGGCCCTGGGCAATATCTGACAAGTCCCTCTTCAAAGAGCAGGATTAAGAGATTGGAACATAAAACTTCAGCCAAAGTATGAAGGTTTGCAGACAAGGGCCGGAGGGACGATGCAAAGAACCTCAAGTAGTGCCTACAGTGCACCACTTGAGGTGCACTGACAGCACTAACGACCCTTACGGGAAATTGTCAAGCTGATCCTTTGCCTCTGTGGGAGGGTTTGCGTCACTTCTATTTTCAGTCTGGTTTTTAAAAACGATTTTTACAAAGACTTCAATACCGACCGTTCCATTTTTCCCAAACTGTTAATAAAAAAAAATAATCCTGTCATAAATATATGACCGATTCGGGGAAGAATTCGAACGACTTTTTCCATAAAGTTACAATCAGTTATATTTGAAGTCACGTAACTGATACGGGGAAAGATTTGATGTCCTTCTCTTTTTAAAAAGGAAAGGGATGGAAATTCAAGCCTCACAATGTCGTCATTTTATGGTCACACAAAAATACGAGAACGGTACCTGGAAGGCCATCTTCGAATCGGGATTTAATTTCCCAAAGAATCCCAAAATAAGGACTTATTTCACTTCCTTAATTAATAGACTGATTAATTTATTTATTATGCAATATGTATTTGTAACTTAATTTCTCACGTATCAAGCCATGAGCTCGCGCGTTTAATTCCCTGTTGAGTAATGCAATAAATCTGCCACATTTCTTTAACAGATTTTTTCACTCGCTACTAACCCGGTTGCATTGTCCCCGAGATGTAACCGAGTACTGGGACCTTCCCCTGAAAGAAGCGGGACGCCATATCTTCAAATCTAACCACAGGACCTTATTGAAAATAATCTCATGTTTCCCACACCCAAGCGACTACACTAACCTAACCCAACCCAACCTAAGCTAACATAACCTTGGGGCATGGCATAAAAAACCGGGGCTGATGCAATACTTGCATACGTCTCAGGAATTTGCAACCCCGTTTTATGCAACTATTGCAATGGCACACTTTAAGTGTATCATCAGGTCTTTGAGATACTGAAATTTGTATTTTCGATTGCTTGCCTACTATTTTTTGCCTTATTTGCCACCTTTAACAGTCGACTAATTACCATGTACACAATCTGCTACTCAGGTCAATGGGGGCACAGTAGGATTTAATATGTGATTCATCCGGATTCATCTGAATATTCAATTACACCGTATACACATATTCAATAAAATGTAATTTTTCTATTCAATACAATTTTATGTACTTCACTTACAGATCTAAATTTGGCGTCGTCCAGCTCAGGGTCAGTCTCTCTCACTACTAGCCACCCTCTTATATTAATGTTATTTGTCATTAACTCACAATACATTATAATTCTTTATATGGGATGAAATTAAAATGTGTAAGAAGAATTTCTGTCAGGTATTGCGACTATCCAAATTATTACTTTTATCATTATTATTATCATTATTATCAAAATGTGCCATGCAATACTTACTGAAGGCAGTAAAGGACAACAACTGCAACAATATTGTTTAAATTTTAATAGCATTGGATTGCTTTTTAATATTACCAAGAGTATTTAAAATTGTACAATTTATAAACTATATATATATATATATATATATATATATATATATATATATATATATAAATGAAATTCCAATAGCCACAATGCCATCTTAACTTCTCGAATTCTATATATATATATATATATATATATATATATATATATATATATATATATATATATATATATATGTATATATATATATATATATATATATATATATATATATATATATATATATATATATATATATCCATGTGGCACGAAGGAACACGTACTTGAGAATATCCTTAAATCCACGGCAGAAAAGACAATGTAGAATATACTCGAAAGTATTCGTCCCGAGTCCCTGTTTCACTTACCTTTCTACTGTGGATTTAAGGATACATATATAGTATGTATATATATATATATATATATATATATATATATATATATATATATATATATAATATATATAATACTAATCCTGCAATAGGGTTGTCCCACAAATACAGAAAATCAAAATCCTGATGAAAACAAGAACAACAAATATAGAAATGTCAAATCCAGATGGACATGAATAACACGAAAGTAAAAACTATTGCGAACTCCAACAAAAACACGTAATATTATTGGTACAGGAATTTGTTCAGCCATAGCCATATAAACATCATTGTCAATAGACTCCCGCCGATATAGAGCAACTTGTTCAGAACGCTTCATCGAATCTGGCTATGGCTTCGGCGAGATTTACGACGACTCACATAACAATAACAAACGTCTTCCGGTAACTCGATTCCGCCTG
>NC_061091.1:24409663-24427163 GCF_015104395.2 Macrobrachium nipponense
TATAACATCAAAGGTCAAGACCCATATCCAAAGGTCAAAGGTTAAAACTCAAAGCAATGTTCAGATATCAACTGAAATTCTCCGATTCCCTGAAAATAAGAATAAAGGGAGTTGCAAGTACAGATCGCAGGATGAAAGAGAGAGAGACTGACTGTCCCTTGAGTTTACACACGAACAAACGACAGGGAAGTGTCCCTGTGGCCAAATTAGGTCTGGGTTAAAGGTCCAGGGACTCAACAGCAATGTCTGAATTTGAGTATAATAAATACAATGAAAGGGAGTCTTGAACTATAAGTGTCTACACTGACGCTGAGAAACCTTTTATTGATGCGACTCAAGATGTTTTAAATGCAGGGACAATTTGATATATCCTTATCTACCTGTAATCTCAGAAGAAAAAGTAAGAAAAAACTTATTGACATTAAGATTCAACATAATTTAAATATACAGATAATTCAGTATGTCCATATTAAGGCCTAATCTAAGGCAAGGCAAACAAACCCCCCCCCAACAAAAAAAAAAAAAAAAAACAAAAAAAAAAAAAAAAAAAAAAAATATATATATATATATATATATATATATAGATATATCTATAATATATATTATATATATATATGAAATTAGGACTCAAGATTTTAGCACGCAGAGGATTCAAGATCTCCTAATCTACCCATAACCTACAAATAAAAACAGTAAGAAAATTTAAATTAAGACTTAATATAATTTAACCACAGACAATTCAGTATGTTTTTATCAAGACCTAATCTAAATAAAAAATAAAAATATAAAGGAGAATAGGAGAATTGCTTCAAAGCGACAACCCCGCTGAATGGAAAATACAGAGAAAGCAAAGGAATGTAAGAAGGGTAAGAAGAATAAAGCTTGGGAATTTCGGGGGAAAAAATAAGAAATAAGTCACATGGAGAAGCTTACGAGGAGGAGGAGGAGGAGGAATGCACGTAGGGCTTCATAAAGAGCAGAATCACACTTTGAAAATTTACTTTAAACTGAACTGACCGAAATCTTTCTGGTTTCCATTTTAAAATATTGTTATGTAACCCAACACTTAACTGTGTGTGTATATTATATTATATATATATATAGATATTTCATTAATATCTATATATATATATACCAATGATATCTATATATACCTATACTTATCTGTATATATATATATATGTATACTTATATGTATATCATATTATATATCTCTTATATTAATATTCTATATGTTAATAAATATATAGTATAGAATTACTATAATATAATATATATAAGATATATATCTATATATATCTAATATCTATATAATATATACCTAGTCTACATATATAAACATATCTCTCTCTCTCTCTCTCTCTCTGTATATATATATATATATATATATATATATATATATATATATATATATATATATATATATATATTATTCTCCAGAGTGTTATCTAATTGTTCAAGGTGAAGAAGACTCTCTCTCCCGCAAGTTGCAAGGTTTCCTTCTCCTCCGTATTATCGCGACAATATTGTCACTATATCTGTGTTGGATTTCTAGCAGCCGTGAAGACTATGTTAAGGCATTTCATGACGAACACTTTTCTCTCCTCCTTCTTTCTCTTCTCTCTCTCTCTCTCTCTCTCTCTCTCTCTCTTCTCTCTATATATATATATATATATATATATATATATATATATATATATATATACTATATATATATATAGAGAGAGAGAGAGAGAGAGAGAGAGAGAGAGAGAGAGAGAGACTTCTTCGCCTTGAGTAATCAGATAGTCCCATAACAGTCGGGAAAATAAGATAAAAAGTACACAAGCCGTCGACCGAAAAGATTATAAAGTGTCCGAAACGGTAATGAACTTCTTTACAAAAGGCCTAAGTTATAGAAGTCGTAAGTAGAAGGCTTTTAATTTTCGTGCGAGGCATAACTTCTTCCTCACTGAAAGATTTTCCATTGAAGAGAGAAAGCGAACGAGTCACAAGACATTCCATAACTCAAGGAACGGGAAGTATCGCACAGGGAGTGGGTGTCTCTGAAGGGCTGCACAGGGAGTGGGTGTTTCTGGAGAGTTTCGTATGGAGTAGGCGTCTCTGAAGAGTTTCACAGGGAGTGGGTGTTTCTGAAGGTTATAAAGGGAGTGGATGTTTCTGAAGAGTTTCACATGGAGTGCGTGTTTATGAAGGGTTGCACAGGGAGTGGGTGTTTCTGAAGTCTCGCAGTGAGTGGCTGTATCTGAAGGGTTGCACAGGGAGTGGGTGTTTCTGAAGAGTTTCACAGGGAGTGGGGGTTTCTGAAGTCTCGCAGTGAGTGGCTGTATCTGAAGGGTTGCACAGGGAGTGGGTGTTTCTGAAGTCTCACAGGGAGTGGGTGTTTCTGAAATTGCCCCATCTATTATCCCAAAATGTTAAAATATTCTAACATTTTGGGATAATAGAGGGGGCAATTTCAATGAATTCCTTTCAAAATTAAACGCATTAGTGCCCAGCATCAAATTTAAAGTTGAATGGGAAACAGACAACAAAATTCCTTTTCTTGATGTTTTAATAATCAGAGACACAACAGAATACAAATTTACCATATACAGAAAACCAACGTTCTCACTTTCATACATACACTACTTTAGCTATCACGAAATTCCTATTAAGATAGCCATAGCCAGCAACCTATTCTTAAGAGCCTTACGAATTTGTTCCCCAGATTTCCTGGAAAAAAAAAATCGAACTAACTCGTAAGCAGCTTTCGTCTTTAAGGTATCCCGACCATATAATTGAGAAAGCAATTCACAAGCAAATGTAATTTTCTACCAAGCCCCTCAAGACAAGACCAGAGAGACACCCAACAATAAAATAAAAATTCCACACCTGGACAGGATTAAGACGGTGACCCAGACTCTCGGAAAATCAAACTCTTTTGCATTTACTTACCCAAACACCTTAGCCAAATCCCTGATCAACATCCAACAAAATACATCCCCCAAGGACACAGGCGTTTACGAAATCTCATGCCTGAACTGTGACCAATCTTACATCGGTTTTACAGGAAAATCCCTTCCCCAGAGATTAATACAACATAAACGATCAGTAAGGTATGGACAACAGAACTCAGATAATTTCAACCATATAAATGAACGTAACCAAAGAATAAACAGGAATTTGTCACATATAATATATAGCAGCAACTTTCGGTACAAGAGTCAGATGATAGAATCGACCTTGACCTTGATAAAACAGACAGGTAATGAACATCTCAAAGGGTACATGGGATTCAGAGGTCAATGATAAAGTTTTCACTCAACCAACACTAAGAGGATTAAAGAAGGATTATCAGTGGGAGTGACCTAAATTGGCCAACCTGTGGATGGATCTCTTGGTATAAATACTACCTTTTCTGTAACTTTTCTCATTCATCTACCTGAAGAGAGAGACAGCAGTCTCTGAAATATAGTATTTTTGCTCTATTTTGGCGTTTTTATGGGCTCCTTTTATCAGAAGGAATTGTGTTGTAACAGAACATTTTTACCAGTCATATATATATGTATATATATATATATATATATATATATACATATATATATATATATATATAATATATATATATATAATAGTATATACAGTATGTGTGCGCGTGTGCTATATACAAGTGCCATTAGATATAATCATACACATACACCTCCCCCATAACGAAGTGAGAATAAGAAGTTACTTTGCCGTAAACGCCCCGAAAAGGTGAAATACCTCTGAAGAAACTATCAGCGTCAGAGGCTGCCCTAAATATTTACTGAAGGGGAAGAAACGTCCTCGGAGGAACAGGAAAAGAAACCTAAGAAACCCTACAAATAAATGACCAAGCCTAAGGAATGGAATGAGCAGATGCCATCCCCGAAGAAGTCAATGTAAAAATTGAAGTCAAGTGGTTTAGTGAATACTACCTAAGAAAAGGGAGAGAAAAGAAAAAAAAGAGAAACCACTATAAATAATCGAATAATCAATAAAAATAATTAAGTGAAAATAGTTCAAAGTACGGATGAATAAATCGGTAGACAAAATTTCAGATTCGAAGATCTTAAATTACATTCATAACTGTAATCATTACAGGTGTAGGTTACTAGATACGTCAAAATACACACTAAAACAAACATACATACATAAATAAGTAAATAGGCACGATTACTGTTATTAAATACGTAAGTAAATGTGTGACTATCTCAAATAGAATAACCACAGACTTAAAACAAACGAAAATAATTCAAATAATTGATCATAAATATTTAAGAAATTAAATGTCATATGCATAGAATGCGGATTACTAAATAGATTATATACTAAAAAATGAAAGAATATCTCAGATAATATAAAATATTTAACGAGGTTTCAAATTTCTATTTGTGGGCAGATATGCAAATTAACTTTCGCTTGTTGGTAGGACCGAGTCAAGAAGTCTCCATTTAGGCCTTTCAGCCCCTTTAACGATAAGGGAAAGAGGGAAGACCCCCTTGCTGGCATAAGGCTGGTTTAATCTGAATCATCACCAAGTGATTACCAAGTAACCTGGTAAAAATACTTTTAAAAATATAACAAATAAATAAATATACGTATATCATTGAAGATACGAATTACAAGGTATATTCACTTAACAGAAAGGAAACATAGATATAAAGAAAAGAGTAAATAAGTAGAATCACTATAGCTCATCTACGTAGGCTGCACCTATCAGGCTTCCCTTAAATCCGACCAAGGGCGGAGGTTCACACGGAAATTAATCAGGCCAGACGCAAGGGTTAAAGAATTGACGCATGACTTCCAGAGGTCCTCAAGGGGACTTCTTCTGGAGGACTTTTAGGGGACTTTCAGAGGCCTTCCAGAGGACTCTCAAGAGGAATTCCACGGGACTTTCATAGGACTTCCAGAGGTCCTCAAGGGGACCTCTAGAGGACTTTTAAGGGACTTTCAGAGGTATTCCAGAGGACTCTCGAGAGGAATTCCTCGGGACTTTCATAGGACCTTCTCAGGACTTCCAGAATGCTTCTAGGGGACTTCCAGAGAACTTCCAGAATTCTTTCAGAGGACTTCCAGAATGCTTCTAGGGGACTTCCAGAGAACTTCCAGAATTCTTTCAGAGGACTTCCAGAATGCTTCTAGGGGACTTCCAGAGAAACTTCCAGAATTCTTTCAGAGGACTTCCAGAAAACTTCCAAAGGACTCCCAGAAGACTTCTACATTTCAAAAGGACTTCCATAGGACTACATCTCGCCTACCCGCATAAAAATTGGACTACTTCAAGAGGGAAAAATAGAATTCTTATGAAAGTGTATGAAAAAATTAACTTCATAAAGTATATCAGCCATCTTTATCCGAAACGGTTTTGCCATTTAATTGGGTCGCAAACAAAAATAAATAGTGGTAGTATAACACAATCATATTTACATAATTATCAATTAATCTCACAAAAACATCGATAATAATAATAATAATAAATTTTATTAACTTTGATCATTTCTGACGTCATCGCTCAAAACTTATTTAAAGGTCTTTAAGATCCTTATACATTTTTGGCGTCAGCCTTGAAACTGTCACCAACATCACAAAACTTAATTGGAATTTGTGCCGGAGAAATCATTTACTCTTTGGGGGGAGGAACATCATGATTTATTTGCTGTACACACTTTATGCCTAAGGCAGTTAAACTGACTACAAAGAACACGCACCCAAATACATACATACATACATACGTACATATATATATATATATAAATATATAGATATATATATATATATATATATATATATATATTTATATATATACACAAATATGTATATATATATATATATATATACACGTGTGTGTATATGTATATATGTATATGAGAAAACATAAATTATATATAGTATATCTATATACAAAACAAGAAAATGCGTGTCTGTCTGTTTGTTGTTTGTTTGTTTGTATAAACACTATACAAATCCACATTTCTTGACCGATTTTGATGAGATTTTAAATATAAGTCAACATCAAACCGGGGTAGGGCATGGTGAAAACAGAATCAAAATCGGACAATTGGTTGGGTAAAGGGGGTCTGCAGGAAGGGGGCGAACTATAAGCGAAACTGAAAACAACAGATATCATTATTTAATAAATAGTTTTCAAGGTCGTTGAGAAGAATAGCAAAATTTCCGATGCGCTTAAAGTCCAAATTCAGTCCCAATGGGAAGGGGGATGAGAAGGGGGTGAGGTAAAAAGGACAGAAAACAACAGATATTAGTATTATTTTCATAGTTTTCAAGGTCACTGAAATGAACAGTGACATTCCGGATGACCTTCAAGTCCAAGTTCAACCCAGATAGGAAGTGGGAAGGTGGTGACATTATAAAATAACCGAAAACTACAGATATTAAGAGTCCAATCCAAATTTTTCGAGGTCACTAGGATGAATAAAGACATTCCTGATGCCCTTCAAGTCCAAGTTCAGCCATGATAGGAATGGGGTGTGAGAAGTGGTGAAAGGTTTTATGTCAAAAATGCTGGCCAATGTAAGTGAGGCAATACCTTAACAGGAATGAGAAAGAGAGAAAGTTTATCGGGTGTCATTCAGAGATTACTCGGGCAGTGCCAGGTTGGTCACCCAGTATACACACACACGCACGCACATATATATATATATATATATATATATATATATATATATATATATATATATATATATATATATACATATATATATGTATATATATATATATATATATATATTTATATATGTATATATATACATATATATGCATACCGGAATCATTAAGCGACATTCAGAGTCTTGGAAAGAAAACTAAAATCATACAAGGCAAACACCATAGACACCCCACCTATAAAACCGTAACAGTAATCATTAAACATTTGCCATAGCACCCCACCTATAAAACCGTAACAGTAATCAGAACATTGTCCATAAGAATCACCAAAGTATATACATATACAGCCGCTAGACCTAGCAAGGAGGAGGAGGAGGAGGAGGAGGAGGAGAACACCTTGAGGAAGTTGAAGTTGATGCTACCAAGCCTTCCAGTTAGCCATGACGCATAGGGAGAGAGGGTTAACTTTGAAGGCTTCTCTAAGAGACCACTAGCGCGCTCTTAGGAACACGCTGACCGCGCTCTCTATTTCTAAACCGGGGGGGCGGGGGTCGGGTGTGGGGCGGGGAGAGAGAGAGAGATAAACACTTAGAAGTAAGTAAATAAGCAAGCGTGACAAGGACTTCCGCGGTTGACCCTGCTGGTAATAATCGCGTTTTGTTGTTTACTGGGAGCGCTCGTTTCGTCTTGATCATATAGTATGGGGGCGTTCTTTGACATTTTTTTTTTTTAGAGCTTGCTTGGGTTCTTCGAAATTACCATTTAACGTTCAAGATATAGTCTATGACAGGTAATAAATGGGGAAAACCAAGGAGGGTATACACAGCGAGAGAGAGAGAGAGAGAGAGAGAGAGAGAGAGAGAGAGAGAGAGAGAGAGAGAGGCCTTCACGAGTCAATGCAAATTGTATTTAGGTCTGCCTGTCTCCTCTAGCGTTATCAAATTTAAACGTAGTTATAGGGTTCGTTTCTCTCTCTCTCTTTTATTATTAATATTGTAAAAAATATACTGCCTCTCTCTCTCTCTCTCTCTCTCTCTCTCTCTCTCTCTCTCTCTCTCTCTCCTAAGTCCTGCTTTGAAACCTTGCTGTGTATCCATTTTTCCTCTTTATTCTTGCTTATAAAATTGCAACAACACATTTTTCAGAGCTTCAAAGCTGGAGTGCTTGAAAGCGTTCTCATTCCCACAGAAAGGAAATCAATATGAGATTACAGATCCAGTAGATATAGATATATTCACGTGTTTGTTTAAATGTCACCAATTACACTTACTCATATGTACACAAACTCTATGGAGATGTGTGTAATGAGTTACATTCATGGACAGAGTTATGGATACACAAACACAGTGAGCACTATATAAATATGAATTAATATATATGCACATTACACACGCACGCACACACATACACACACACATATATAGTCTATAGTATATACTATCTATTATAATACTATTATATATCATGTAGTAGTAGATTAAATCATAGGGATATATAATATAATTGTAATGTATGTATGTATAAATATATATATATATGTATGTATGTATGTATATATATATTATATATATAATTGTATGTATGTATGTATATTAATAATAATATGATGATGTATACTGTATATATTATAATAATATAATATATAATTTTTTATATATATATATATTGTATGTTATGTATATCTATATATATATTATTAATATACATACATGCATACATATACATATATATGTATATATATATATACTATATATATATATATACATACATACATATCATATATATATATATATATATATTATATATATGTATATATATATATATATATATATATATATATATATAGTATATATTTTAGTACAATATCACATGAGTTAAATAAAATTTTGGAGTTGCTCTCTATTTTTTCATGTATAGACGTTATTTGTTGTGGAAACTCGACTTGCTGTCTAATAATAATAATAATACAGGATTACAACTGAGTTCTTAAGTTCTTAAGGCCTAATTCCTATTTATAGCCAGAAGAGGACACGTTTTAATTAATACTTTAATCTCGGGATTAAGTTCTTAATAAAGACTAGAACACGTGAAGAGTATTTTCATCATAGTCACTTTCAACATTAACTTTTATTCCGGTCCTCTCTGTCTGATGCAGTTTTAAATGATGTCACATTTATAGTCTTTAGTAAGCCTAGTCCTTTCTTATTTTTAAAGTAAAACGTAATATAAGCAATCTGCATATTTCATATTAACAAAAATAAATTCCTGCTTTCATTCGTTCTGTAATACCATACTTAACGATTCTCTGTCATTCCTGAGAGTCTCCTAGTTTACTATTCTGTTTGGCAAAGAAGCGCCATTTGTGTCGGTTTAACTATTCATGTTCTCAGATTGTACTTTGCATTTGCCCCTAACATTGCGTCATTTTCGCTACTGGCAAACTCCCCGACCAATTGGCATGAATAGATTTATTGCATCTTTTATTTATAAGGCCAAAAAATAAAGGAAAAAACGAAAAAATGCGCCAGTATTTCTTCGGCGCAATCGAGTTTTCTGCACAACGTATAATACTTCATAAAAACCATCAACTATGACAGGCAGCTCTCCATTTGCTCACTACTGAGGCTAGAGGGTTGCACTTCGGTAGGTTTGATGATTGGAGGGTGAATGATCAAAATATCGATTTGCAGCCCTCTGGCCTCTGTAGCTTTTTAGATCTGAGGGTCACTTCTTATACTCAATTCACTGAAACTAGCAAATAAGCAATTTTTTAGTAGACTTTAAATTAAACCCATTTTTGTTAAATTACTGCATGACTTCGCTAAAAAAATATGGATAATATTACATCTATATACATTTAAACTATATAAACATATACCTGTAGTATATATATATATATATATATATATATATACATATATAGGCATATATATATATTATATATTATATATAATTATATATATTATATATTTGAAATCATATATATAAACAGGTACTTCGCTCATTTCATAAATACTAATAAGATAAAAAGAAATTCCGATATAAACGACCAACTACAAATTATTAATGGATAGTTACCCGATAATCCATTAGACGCGTCCGATATGAATGACTTACTGCTAATGGCTAAAGGAGAGAGAGAGAGAGAGAGAGAGAGAGAGAGAGAGTGAGAGAGAGAGAGGGGGGGGGGGTGGGGCGAGGATGCCTCGAAACAATATGTGGAAAATAATTAAGTTAAAAAGCCTAAATCGAATCATTTTTACGTCGAAAAGCAATAGGAAATCTTATTCAGATGTCAGTGGAATAAAGGTATGGATGAAAAAAGTAATGTAGAATAATAATAATAATAATAATAATAATAATAATAATAATAATAATAATAATAATAATAATAATAAGAAATAAGAAGAAGAAGAAGAAGAAGAAGAAGAAGAAGAAGAAGAAGACGAAGAAGAATAAAGAATAATAGAAGAAGAAGAAGAAGAAGAAGAAAAATAAAAGAATAACAATAATAATAATAAAAATAAGAATAATAATAGTAATAATAATGAAGAAGAAGAAGAGAGGAGAGAGAGAGCGAGAGAGAGAGAGAGAGAAGAATCGGAAATATGGAAATGTATAAGTAGATTAACAAGTTTCTGAGATTTAAAACATTTGTGAAAAAGGCTTCGTTTGATATACTAATTATAAAAAAATCCCTGTTTTGGAGAGAGAGAGAGAGAGAGAGAGAGAGAACCCGTTTCCTGAAGCATAGAGATGGAACCCCACGAAATTCGAGACCGATAATATAAACGAACAGAAAAAGAGGTTTGAGATATTCATGAGTGTCAAAGCTTAGAATGCGACGCCAGGTATTTTATCAAATCAAGTTGCTGGTATTTTTTTATTATATGGTTTCACTCATCCGTGAGCTGAAGGTGCACTGACTAATGAAATAAGCGGAGCAGTGATACCGGCAAAAAAAAAATAAATAAAAAAATAAATAAATAAAATGAATAAATAAATAAATAACTAGATAAAAAATAGGAAAATGACAATGAGTGTATTCAGGTATTACAGCAGTTGCTAAAGAAAAAGTAACTCAGTAATGGGGAAAATAGAAAACTTAGGTGCATTATGATATACATATTATATATATTATATATAATATATATATATTACTATATATATATATATATAATATATATATATATGTCGGCGGAGATATAATATCAAATACAGTACAATATGAAATTTCAAGATTCAAAGGCAGCTGAGAAGAACAGAGAAAATTATCTGACCCATGGCAAAAGAATACGGGTAACAAAGGCTAATTAAATTCTCGACGAGGAGAGGCCATGGCAGATTGGACATTTGTACGAAAGTAAATAACACGGTATGTATGATCTATTTTTATTAATATTCACTTATATTTATCCTCTCTCGGCTTTGTTCCTTCTTTATTGTGGGCATTTGATAAGCCTAGTGATGACTTTTGTGGATTGTTCTAGCTGAATATGAGCCCATGTAGTACTCTCATAAGACTAGGGAACGTGTAACATTAAGTGAAGCTTATTAAGCCAAGCTGGGAGCAATAGCTGGAAAGCATGCAAAGGGGGGAATGACGATAATAAATTTACCTGATGGTGGAGGCAAAAGGAATATTGCAGAATCAGGAGCAGATGGAAAAAAAAAAAAGAGAGAGAGAGAGAGAGAGAGAGAGAGAGAGAGAGAGAGAGAGAGAGAGAGAGAACAATGGAAGCGTGGAGCCATTTTAATACCTAAAGGCAGTAGTCCAGTTTTCCTGGAAATACCCATACATTTTTCTATGGGTCTAGTGAAATTTGATAATTTCCCTGATGAACACATTTCTTTTTTTATATTTAAAATCCTTTTGAAATATTGGATTGCAAAATTAGTTAATCATTGTTTCGTATTTTGATTTCATTCATTTTTGTATTTGTTTTTGGTTACAATGAGTAGCTATGGAATAGATGATTTAGAGAAGCAAAAACAAAGGTAATCTTTTAAATATGTAGTTATGAGAAGAAAGTGTGAATTTGGGAAATAAAAAGGAAAATTTCTAGAAAAGTTTGGAAATTGAGGTCGAGAGCGGGAAACAAATTTGCTACATTAATGTTTCACGGAGTCCACTTTCGAGAAATTAGGCCTAGTCTACATGGCTAATTGCTAAATATCTCGGTCTTTCCCGTGCGAGGAGATAGTTTAAGAGTTGGTTCCTCTGATTACATAAGTGTTCTTTCTCAAATGCTCTTGGTCGCTATTTTTTTTTTTTTTTTTTTTTTTTTTTTTTTTTTACTGTTCAAAATATAGTTTGATTATCACTATGAGGATAAACCAGGCAATTCAAGTCATATTTTTTCCATCGAATTGGTTTTGCTAATTGCCAAACGCCCTTATCATTGATTTCTTCACACACTCACACACACACACACACACACACACACACACACACCACACACACAGAAAGCTATCGTTAGGTCTAGGTGGTAACGCTTCCTATATTGGTATATGAAGGGGCAGAAGAAAACGCACCTTTTAACAAAATCTATTTCATCCCAAGAGACCTCACAAAAGGGGAAAGCGGCTATTATAGCCCTAGATATAACAATAAAAACAACCCGTCCTGTCAGGCAGCTGAAGACACTGAAAATAAAACAAGTCATTCGTAGCATAGATATATAAAGGAGGACCGAGAGAGTGGACAAATGGTGCCAAACGGGAAGACGGACAAGGAGAGCCTATCTAATAAAATGTGTTATCTATTGTGTTTACATCAGCATCATCAGCGTCGAACGGACGATAAAACATGATGTTTTGGGTGCTGCCATCTATCTGGGATTGATTTTATTGGATATATGTCATTCAGTTGTGGGTTAGAGATTGATAGCTGTTGCTGTTCGCTCGTATAAAGGATATGTCTTGGTTTTACCATTATAGTACCTAGATTTTTTGTTATGCACTTTTATCTTTCAGCTTGTGGTTTCATGGTCCCATTGCAATCCTCTACTCCTCTCGGGTGATTTAATTTATTTTTTTTGGGGGGGCGGGGTATTAATTTCTTTCTCCTTCGCTTTTATGACCTTGCATTACGAAGAGAAAAATTTTACTGTTCATTTTAATCGAATGAAAAATATTTCCAATATCTCTCTGTTTTATCGCCGAGACTTTCCATTTTTTTAATAAAAAGTGCAAAGGCATCATTTAGCCTACAAACTTTTCTTAAATGAATTTCCCATTTTATCAAAAAATTTTCTTTCTTTTCGTAATTACATAATTAAAAGATTACCTTCATTTTTCCTTTTCTAAATCATCTATCCATGGCTATTCATTGTAGCTAAAAAAAATGAAAAAAAAAATGAATGAAATCAAAATATGAAACAATGAGAAACTAATTTCGCAATCCAATATATCAATAATGATTTTGTATATAGAAAAAACAATTGTTCATCAGGAAAATTATAGAATTCCACTTGAACCATAGAAAAATATATGGATATTTCCTGAAAAAAAAAAGTCAAGAGACCATGCACCCAAGTTTAGTGAAACTTGGAAATGAATGCGGCGACAACGCTCCAACAGCCATAAAGCCTCGTCTTCGAAGTAAGCTGGAGTTTAAGCTTTTTGGAGAATGGGTAGAAGGGGCAATAGTGACCTTCTGGGGGGTGGGGGTGAGAAGGGAGGAGGAGGGACAAGGCGGGAATACTCAAACTCTGATGACAACTTTCCCAAGGGTTTGAGTAAATTATGCATGAGCTTCTTCTCTGTGATGAGAGAGAGAGAGAGAGAGAGAGAGAGAGAGAGAGAGAGAGAGAGAGAGAGAGAATTTATCGTCTTTCCTTTTTTCATTTATATAAAGGAAAAAGAACGACGATATATACTGCCAATAAAACATGTTTTTCATTAAATATATAAATATATATTATATATATATATATATACATATTATATATATACATACATATATATATATATATATATATATATATATATTATACTTTAAAATTATAAATTTATATAAACATATGTATACTATCATACTACATAAATACATGCATGTGTTTATATATATATAATATATATATATATATATATATATAACCTCACATATGATATATATACATATTATATACTCATACATACGTGTTTATGTATAACACTTCTTGATATACGTCATTACGACCATGTAATATCGACAATATATTCATCTTCCCTTTCTGAATACACACACACAACCACGCACGCACACACACACATATAGTATATATATATATATATATATATACATATATATATGTGTGTGATATATAGAAAATGGAAGGACTATACGTCTCTCTCTCTCTCTCTCTCATGCACTCTCGTCAACGCAGACACCACGATGTCCATGCATAATTTATGCACCTTCCAGTTAAAGCTTAAAGTCCAACTCTAAGCCTAAACTCCAGCTTACTTCGAGGACGAGGTTTTATGGCTGTCTGAGTGTTGTCATCGTTGAATAATTTCCTAGTCTGGCGAAACTTGGGTGCATGTCCGCTTGCGTTTCTTATAAAGTTTCCATACATTTTTCTATGGCTCTCGTAGAATTATATCTATATATATATATATATATATATATATATATATATATATATATATATATAATCTGATGAACTTTTTTTCTATCTAAATTATCATAGTAATATCATACGATCTGAAAACTCAGATCATCATCAAACATGATCATTAGTTTTGTTATTGTTTGGAATTTTGATTTGAGATATATATATATATATATATATATATATATATATATATATATATCATATATATATATATATATATGTATATATATATATATATATATATATATATATATATATATACACGCACGCGCGCGTACACACACACACACACATTTATATACATGTATCTTTTTCACACACATATTTTATATATATATATATTATATATTATATATATATTGTTAAATGAATATATATATATATATATAGATATATATAGATATTATATATTATATAATACAATAATAATATATGATATATTATATATATATATGTATGTATAGATATATATTATATAATATATATATATTATATATAATACGTATATATATAATATATATATATGTGTGTGTGTGTGTGTGTGTGTGTGTGTCAGTGAGCGTAGAATATGAAGGACAAAGATCGATCGTGTCTGAGGCATAACTATGGTAGTTACGATAGTAGTGAGTGCTTGTAGTGATTCTCTATGCTTCTGGGATAGCCACGCCAAAGAGGAATTATAACTAAGTGTATCTGCCCTGGCTAGGTTTCAAGCCTAGGCCTAAGGCTCTGATACATAGATAAACAGTCGAAAGTGATACACAGGTGTATCGCCGGAGCTACACTGAAGGCCCAGATGTATGAATTATTTACAACCTCCTTGTTTAACAAATTTCAAATTAAAACATCCGTTCTTCAGGCATCATATAACCGGAAATGGTCAAAAAAGGTTCAAATCCTTGTCGAGTTAGAGGCAGTGAGTGATGAAGTTATCAATTATAATTCCTCTTGTGTGTAAGTATTGGTAAGATTGATTTAACATACCAGGTGATATGAGTAACGCAAACCCGATAGATGGTATATCGGTATGGAAAATAATAGTTTTATCACGGCTATTGGTTACCGTGGTTCTATGCACCAACGACTTTCATTTCCAATATCGCCATGCAATTGTCCATCTATCGTACTTTATTGCACATTTCGCTCACGGGAGGGACACCGACCGTCACCTAAATCTTTTAAAATTCTGGAACGTAACGAAGCATTTCGGATGCATACTGCGCGTGGTGGAGGGGGAGAGTTGCCAACTGCGAAATATTGGAATACGTGAATTTCAATGGAGAGATTTATGACACGAATTCATCTCCCACGATTTCTGCTCTTCCAGACATTTCCCAAATGTCCAGAGAATTTTCCTCACTATTTTTTGCGTCTTTATCAGCAAGTGCAATGGATTTCCTTAAACGCTTTAACAGAGAAAGTGTGGTGTTGGGAATTTGATCGATTCAATACCAGCTTGTGGGTGGAGGTGCAACAGGTGTCAGGACTGCAAATGGAGATATATAAAAATTAAACATGACTTAATATATATGCATTAGTCTTATTAGTAGCAAATGAATGACTTACATAAACAAAGCAAATCCATTACAAATAAATTCGCAAATAAATGCATGTATACGAATAGGTTTACTTAGGCCAAAGTAAATTAATGGGCCTACACCAAACATCATTATGTTTTAATAGAAATAACCGGTAGTTTGGAATGAAATAATTAAACATGATATACGATCAACGTCACAGTAATAACTAGCTGACAAGAACAGCTCCTTAACCACCATGAGAATCAATGTATAGGCCTATGGGCTCAAGTCTCGCTTCTGAATCCAAAAAAATCAATACTTAGAAATTTGCAAAAGTCCGCAGGAGCAGACCAATAAACCCAGCTTATGTGACAAGAATTTTCAGTCAAGCGCTTACAGAATGAATACATACATGGTAATTATAACAGATCAAAGGCAGCCAAAATGGTTATCAGCTCAACAGCATAGGGGAGAAAGAGAGAGAGATAGAGAGACTAAAGAAGAAAGGTTTCACAATGTCACACCACACACACACACACAAAGTGAGCTCGCTCGTGCGCACACTCACACGCATACGCGCCTACACGCACACACACGAGAATTCATATGAACTGGAAATCAAGTAAAAGAACTGAGAGAGAGAGAGAGAGAGAGAGAGAGAGAGAGAGAGAGAGAGAGAGGAAACGAAAATAAGGTAGCTATCGATCGACACAAAAGCAAAATCGTATTTTCCAGCGTCTTGCTCACACATGTCATTTAAAGAGACTTGAGAGAGAGAGAGAGAGAGAGAGAGAGAGAGAGAGAGAGAGAGAGCGGGGCCACAGAGACTGAATTCTAAAACGTATAAATGAATCGGTTTTCAAAGGATTATTACTTCTGCAGATCAAAGCGACCTCATTTCGTCCGCGGATTTTTTTGCTATTCAACTGCGTGGTGAATTTATGCTTAGCACAAGATACTCTAAGTAGCTGGGAAATGTTAATACGAAATTTTTCGTATGGAAAATGGATAGGAACATATATCGGTTAAGAATCAAAATGCATAATATTTTCTGTTCGCCCACAAATATATATATATATAGTATATATATATAATACATAGAGACTATAATAATAGATTAATATATATATATATATTTTAATAATAATATCTATATAATGAAAATCGTTGATAAAACATTCAGGAGTCCCAGGAAGACAGCAGTCTAAGAATCATGCTTTATTTATATGTGAAACGTTTCATGTTGCTTCAACACATCATCAGTCTGCAATAATTAAAATTTTACTTGATAAATTACAAGTTAAAAGTACAAATTATTACCAAAAAAATCAGCTAAAAATAATGTAAAACTTTAGATAAAAACAAAACATGAATAAGTGAGAAAGGCTACCTATTCAAGGTAAGGAAAAGAGTCAAGTGACCACAACAGTTCATACATGCCCAGACAACACTTAGGCCAGAGAGAGAGGAGACGAAGAAACATTAGAGTTTAAGCCTGGAGAGAGGTGCTTGATAAATAAAGACTCAAGGGTCGTTAAGTAGGCTGTTTGTTTAGTAGTGCCTATTATTGAAAAATGCTTTTTTTTCCACATTAATTTTGCATTTAGATGCACGAGTCCTTATATTTGAAAATTCGGGATTGGATATTCTTGACCCTGTCCTGTAACTAAGACCTAGATGGCTATAATAACGAATCTGCATGTATGTTAATAACATACATCCTAACATGAAATTTACTTTAGAACT
>NC_061091.1:24429663-24439663 GCF_015104395.2 Macrobrachium nipponense
TTCCCTCTCACTCCTACCTAACACTCTCTCTCTCTCTCTCTCTCTCTCTCTCTCTCTCTCTCTCTCTCTCTCCTGTTAAGATAGTTGCTTCAATTACGTTTCTCAGCATTTTTGACATGTTATATTTCACCCCTTCTCACACCCCTCTCTATCTTGGACTTTAAAGGGCATCGGGAGTGTCACTATTCATATCAGCATCCTTGAAAACTAAGGATTAGACACTAATATCTGTTTTTTTGGTTATTTTTGCATGTCACCCCTTCTCACCCTCACCCCCTTTGAAGCCAGTGATGTCTTACCCCCACAATATTTTTTCCCAGATAGTGAAGTCATATGCTTACCAAGTTTGAGTGAAATTGCTCAATGCGTCTTGGAGTTATCCTGGAAACATACACAAATGCATAGTACATAGATCCATTTATATATGTATATAAATTTCTGACTTACAATGAGATCGAACCCAGGACTTTAAAATGGAAGGCAAGACTGGTGACAACTGCCTTTGCCTTCCATTCG
Organism: Macrobrachium nipponense; assembly: GCF_015104395.2. Classification (NCBI taxonomy): domain Eukaryota; kingdom Metazoa; phylum Arthropoda; class Malacostraca; order Decapoda; family Palaemonidae; genus Macrobrachium; species Macrobrachium nipponense. The sequence continues at coordinate 24,430,180 of NC_061091.1, forward strand.
AAAGTTCTGGGTTCGATCCCGATATGAGTCAGAAATTGGATATATATGAATTTTTATCACATCACCGTGATTGTTCATAGACATGCATTAAGCTAATATATATATATATATATAATATATATATATATATATATATACTATATATATATGTATATATATATATTACATAACCCTCATACCATCATCGACAATCTCCAAGATTGATCCCATGGGCATGATTACAACATGGTCCCATTTTCTGAAAAGTCCCATGTACCTCAGTCGACTTACACACTGAATTATTTCGATAGTAATTAGTTAACTGTAGTGGGTTGCAGCCAAGGTTGAAAGGATGATGGAGCTATAGTAGATTCACATCAGCCGTGCATTTGATGTCTAGCCCAGTCCTTTACGACGCTCCTGATTGGCTGTTGATAAGCCAATGATGGGGCTGGAAACTCTCAGTCTCTCTCGAGAGTTCACATAGGTAAGATGTATGTTCCATCTCTCCTGAGGTCTTTCAGGAGAGGTGGAACATACATCCTGCCTACGTGAACTCTCGAAAGAGACTGAGAGTTTCCAGCCCTGTCGGTGGCTTATCAACAGCCAATCAGGAGCGTCGTAAGGGACTGGCCTAGGAGTCAAATGCACGGCTGATGTGAATCTACTATAGCAATCTCATCCCAATAAGACAAGCTGAGACCTGTGAGTGTAACACCCCTACAGCATACTCTGCACTCATACTTCTAAGTGCACTTGGAAAAAGCTATTGAAAGTACTATTCATAATGCTTCATATTCGGCCATTTTACCAGTTACTCACCTTTTCAACGTTGTAAGTCTCTAAATGAACCTTAAGTTCCCTCTTATTTTGTACGGAAAATGCTTCCAACCAAGAATTTTCATAAAGAAGAGGAAAAAAAATAAAAAGTATCCGTAATGGGAAAGATCATATCTCTCTCACCTACACACACACACACACACACACACACACACACACTCACACAAAACGGACAAATAAAAAAAAGGTAAATTACAGTCATTACACTTTATGGGCAAAAAGTATGACGTCATTACGAAGCGATGTTTTCTTTCCCATTCTTTGAATGAAACCGTCACTCTTCCAAAAATTCCGGAAAGAGAAAGAGAAAACACCAATTCCCAAGCTTCACATTTTCCGTCCGACCAATAATTGTTGAAGGGGATTTTTACCTTTGCCTTCCCGCGTAACGTAATGGAATGGAATATCAAATTTAGGCCAAAAGCCAAGTGCTGGGACCTGTGAGGTCATTCAGAGCTGAAGCGGAACGTGAGAGTAGAAAGGTTTGAAAGGTGTAACAGTTGTTAGGAGAGGGTTGAAGAAAGTGGGATGGAAGAAAGAGAATATGAAAAGAGGTATAGTAAAAGGAATAAAGGGGGTTGCAGCTAAGGACCGAAGGGACACTGTAAAGAATCTTGAGTAATGCTTACAGTGCACTTCGTGAGGTGCACTGAAGACTCTACCTCCCAACGGGGTGAAGCGTAATGGACCGAATATTTCACGCTGAATTCACTAATACATAAAGAATTGTTATTCACTCATTATTTACCGAATGGAAGTTGCAATTAGGTTAGATTACATTGCATTCTCAATTTGATTCACCATATTTCACGGATTTGCTGTGAAGTTTTTGTAATGATTCCTCTCTCTCTCTCTCTCTCTCTCTCTCTCTCTCCTTATGATTTGCTCTCAACATAATTGGGTACAACATGACTCAGACTTCAAAGTTTTCGTCGGCGAGGAAACGAAGTTTTTTTTTTTTGAAGTACACCGATGTTTGATTATCAAATACGTTTGGTCTCCTGTCATCTGTTTTTAGCTGTCAATTAAAGTCAGACTATTATCGTTCATTATTTTTACGATTCTGAACCTTTCTTGTTTTTCCTAATCATTTCTTTTGTCGCGGCATTTCGCCTAATTAAAAATGCATGCGCACTTAATAATAATAATAATAATAATAATAATAATAATAATAATAATAATAATAATAATAATAATAAAATGCTCTCTGAATATGACCAACCGACAATTAAGTATATATATATATATATATATATATATATATATATATATATATATATCATATATATACACGTAGAATCTACTGGTCATTTTTTCCAGATACATGTGAAATTGTAATAGCCACAATGCCTTCTTAACTTCTCAAATTTTTCCTTGTAGCTACAAGTGTATCCAAAAAAAGAAAAAAAGCAAACAATTTGAGAAGTTTGAGAGCACTGTGGCTATTACAATTCATACATACATATATATATATATATATATATATATATATATAATATATATATATATATATTAGTAATGGTGGCCAGTTATGCCTCACCGTATACATACATGTTCAAACGTGTTCAGAACTCATATATTTCGTATAAGATATCCAAATCAAAACGCAAGCTGTATATTCATGAAGTAACTGACAATCAGCATGCCTTATTTACATTTATATTAAGTTTCAATTGGCTCTACATGAGCGACTATCTGTTCAACGTTATGATGAGAAAACAACATTGAATTGTACGATTTCACGTTCACGATTGATACACGATGAATGATTGCTATCAATATTAGTTCGAGTTTCTGCTTCAGCTCCGCTTCTCATGATTGAGACAGAATAAATCCAGTGGACCAGCTGAGGGGGAGTGATTTATTAGTAAGAAATCAGGAAGGGAAACTGAAATGGAATCTTAGAGAACATTATTATTCAAGGTGTCGTACTGCTTAGAGTTATTAAATGATATATCCTCGGTCCGCTTCTGTTTCCTTAAAAAACAGAGATGATAAGAGATGAAATTAAAAAGAAAATTCGCCATTTAACACACAGCTAGAATCTTACCCCATCACAAACATTTATACAATAAAACGCACAGCAAAAGCTATTAGGAAATAAAACAACAACTCGGGTACAATGCCATGAAGATGTTCTTGTGAAATATAAACGAAAAGGTTACATACTGATTTGTTTCCTGTTGAAATGCTGGCTCTTGCAATGTTGCAAGCAATCATATTTAGTGAGAGGTACGGTAGACGATATTTACGACGATATTTACAGGAGTTGCACCATTGCAAGGTTATATTGCTAGTTTACAAAATGGAGATCGTTGCTAAGTACTCTCTTCTCTCTCTCTCTCTCTCTCTCTCTCTCTCTCTCTCTCGGGATAAATAAAACTAGTATAAGTAAAACAAAGGGTACCATACGATATGAAAGGAGAAAATAAGACAAGGCAATAGAAAGAATTCATAAAAAATAACTGCAAAGGAAATTGCGATATGAACAGAACAGAATATAGACTTTGGCCCAAGGGCCAAGAGCTGAGACATGTAAGGTCATTCAGCTGTGAAAGGGAATTGAAAACAAAATAGTTTGAAAGGTATAACAGGAGAATCCTCGCAGTTACACTGCGGAACGTAAGAGAGGGGTGGAAGTAAGATAGGAGATAATATGAACGGAGGTACAGTAAAAGGAATGAAAGAGGTCGCGGCTAGCGGCCGAAAGGACACAGCAAAGAACTTATAAGTAATGCCTACGGCACACCGCATGAGGTGCACTGACGGCACTATCCCTCTTCGGGAGAAATTGCAATAAGCCCAAAGTGATTCTTGTTCAGAAGTTGCGGGACCCTCTAGATGTCCTCAGGAAATGGTGCGTTTATAGTTCAACACGAGGAACACAAAGAGGATTAATTAATTAAGTTATTTGGCGTATAACATTCAAAATGATAATAGACGACAAAGTCTCCTTGTGTAAGTAAAAAATGCTTATATTTCCTCATTTTTTTGAGTTTATTTTATTTTGTACTGTTGAATTATTATCCACACAATTTCCCAAACAACTTTCTTCATAGAAAAAAACTTCAATTAGAGTAACGAACGGTTTATTTCCTTAACTCCCACATTTTTTTTTTTTTGTGTCAAAAGAGATTCCATTTCTTTCTGAATCTTAAATTAAGTTTCCAAACTTTTTATCCCTTTTAATTTTTCCCGGTCTTCGAGTTGTTTTTCGGGGTTTTGTTCCGAAACGTTCCACAGCACTTTAATCGTTACTTAAAAGTTATTATCATGAAATTGGAGCCAGCTGTTGTATCTGAACATTTCTCTTAGACTCACTCTCTTACTTTTTCGCTTGGAAAACAGTCACGCAATAAAAAAGACCGAGGGAATCGAGAATAATAATAATGATTTCTATTATTAGTGCATCAATACGTACTATTTATTTATTTATTTTCATTATTATCATTTTCCCTGATTTTCTCACTGTTATGGATATGCTTACTTCTGTCAGCTCTGGATCCTAACTGGAATTGTATGAAGAAACTATTATATTTCTACGTAAATGTGACCGGCAGATTTTGCGTAATAATAATAATAATAATAATAATGATAATAATAATAGCACGAGTCACTACAATGGTGAAGAAATCCACATTTGTGTGAATGTAAATATATATTAGAAATATATATACAAACGAGAGCTTTCGGGAACCTGCTTGATTCTCTTACTCAAGCTGAGTAGGAGCTTGAGTAGGAGAATCGAGCTTGGTTCTCGAGAGCTCTCGTTTTCATATTTATTTCTATCATACATTTACATTTACACCAATGTAGATTTCTTCACCAATAAAAATAATAATAACACTAATAAATAATAATAAATTCAGGGTAGAATCATGGAAAAAACAAACAAGCGACGCAAAGATACACAATACACACATAAAAAAATATTCCCCAATTTCTTTTGTCAAGCATCCAAGCTGCCACCATATGCCTTTCCTCACCGTATTCTCTCTCATCGTCCAATATTTTCTCATTCCTCACTTTTCTCTCTCTCTCTCTTCGTGGAAGAGAGGAGATCCCTGCATATGAAAAATGACCTCAGTTTGTCTTCCACTCCATTGATTTCAGTGCTAATTTATCGCAGTGGGTGGAACACTTCCTGCTTATATTATTCACTGGGAAAGACAAGCCATCAGGAACGCTAGATGCTGTTTTTGTTGGTGAACTTACAAAACATCGACGTTCTAGGAACCAGTGTCCTTCTATAAGCCTTCGACTTTCTGGGAACAATGTTATAAACTGTTGACTTTCTAGGCACTAGTGTTTATAGCCAAATACTGACTTTTTATGCACAAGTGTTCTGTATGACATCGCCTTTCTAGGCACCAGTGTTTATAAAATGTTGATTTTCTAGGCACCTGTGTTTGTAAACCATCGACTTTTATGGATTCAGTGTTCTATACACCATTGACTTTCTTAGAACCAGTGTCCTATAAACCGTCGACTTTCTTAGAATCAGTGTCCTATAAACCATCGTTCGATGGAATTCATGATCGGATAAACTATTCATTTTGGTAAGTTTATAATAAAAAGCTATTTTGATCCGAGATACAGTTAGTACACTTCCCCCTTCATCAAACGACAAACTCAAGCGGTTTTTAGCTCTAATGTTTACTAATCCATAAAAAGAAAAAAAAAAATCATTTACTCAACTGATTGGTGTAATCTGGCGTCCCAGTATCAATGGTCATCGAAGCCTCCTATGCCGTGAAATAACAATGACGTTCGAATATGTAAATTTATTTTTCACATTGTAAGAGCAGAGAAGTCCGCTAATTTGTGGCGATATGAAGATGGCCTTATGCCAGCACTTACTCTTGCTCGTAGGAACAGCTTGTAAAAGGTCGCAGAAACAGCACAGATAAACCTTGTGTAGACAAGAGGAACCTATCCATTATAGATATAATAGCTGACCAACTGGGTACTGCCGGGGAAAACTGAATGTCAACCGATAAACTCTCTCTCTCTCTTTCTCTCCCAATTCCTGTTAAGATAGTTGCTTCAATTACATCGTCCAGCATTTTTGACGTTTTATATTTTACCACTTCTCACCCCATTCCTATTGGGGCTGAACTTGGACTTGAAGGGCATTGGGAGTATCTCTATTCATCTAAGTGACCTCAAAAACTATGGATTAGACACAAAAATCTATAGTTTTTGGTTATTTTTATGTCACCAGCTTCCCAACAACACCCTCTGTTGGGATTGAACTTAGATTTTAAGGACATCAGGAGTTTCACCATTTATCTCAGCGACCTTGAAAGCTTTAAATTAGACACTAATATCAATCTTTTTTGGCTATTTTCCCATTTCACCCCCTTCCCGTCCCTTCTCACCACCCTTCCTATTGGGGCTGAACGTGGAATTAAAGGGCACCAGAAGCATCGCTATTCATCTCAGCGACCTCGAAAACTATGGATTATAACTGATATCTGTCGTTTTCAGTTATTTTTACATGTCACCCCGTCCCTACTGCCTTCTCACCCCCTCCCTATCAGGGCTGAACTCGGACTTGATGGGCACCAACTATGGATTAGACACCAATGTCTGCCGTTTTCAGTTATTTTTACGTTTCACTGCTGTCCCACCACCCTCCCACTTTTTCATCCACGGTTTGGTGCTCCAGTTGCTAATGTGTTTCAAAGTGTATGTGGCACACACACACATAGAACCACACACACACACACACACACACACACATATATATATATATATATATATATATATATATATATTATTCAACATGTCCTAGGTTCCTTATCTGTATCCTTTCACTTTACAATCGACTGTGTAATGATAATAATAATATTATGCAATACATCTTTGGCGAAATGGAGGAGAGAGGGGGATATCATTTCACAGCATAATTACATATATCTTTAGAGTACAATTCGGAATAAATTTAAGTGTTCTGCAAAGGACAGAAAACTGATACTGATAATGAACGGACACGTCAATGAACAAAAAATAAATAAAGAAATATATAGTAATGGAAAACAAACACAGGAAAAAGTACATGAATGAACCGCTTAACAGACAATGCATACGTTTTGTATCACTTTAAACATGAGATGGACACCCGTATCTACTGCGCGATGTCTGAGATCATCGAGAAGAAGAAGAAGAAGAAGAAGAAGAAGAAGAAGAATAAGAGGAGGATGACGAGGAGGAAGAGGAAGAGGAGGAGGAGGAGGAGAATAGAAGAAGGGAAGAGGCAAGAACAGAGTAATAAGTGTTGGTCAGTCAAGAAATGTGACAAGCTCACATTTACGCTGCGATATCCGGCGGGGTTCCAAGAGATGTCGAAGTATCCTATAAATCTGTGACGTCATTTAAAAGAAAATAAAAGAAGAAGAAGAAGAAGAAGGAGAAGAAGAAGAAGAGGAGGATGAGGAGGAGGAGGATGAGGAGGAGACACTCCATTCAAAGGAAAAACCCCTTACTATAGCCATCGGCATCCATTTGGATACAGTATAGATGCTGAAGTTGTTCAGCCGATTTTTCTTCCCAGTTTTTTTTAGGACATTTCTGGGACATTTTGGTAAACATGACCACGGACCAGCAATTAAGAAGGTTCAGTTTTTTTTTATCTAAGAAGAGAGAGAGAGAGAGAGAGAGAGAGAGAGAGAGAGAGAGAGAGAGAGAGAGAGAAATATTAAATGTATGGAACATTAAAAGAGCTAGTATCCAATTCCCTCTACCTCGGAATTAATATGTTTTCATATATGTTAATCAAAGAGGAATTCTTAAGTTGATAATAATGTCGTACAGAGGCGAAATCAGGACTTCGGTGAGTTACTGACTAGGCCAACAAGTGAGGTACAAGTTGATACCAATTCCGACCTTACAAATCACTGTCGAACTCAGGTACTTGTAATTAGAATCGATATACACTCACCTCGAATCCAGGAGAGAACGAAATTATTATCAACTAAAAAATTCCCCTTCGGTTAACATATATGAAAATATATTAATTCCGAGGTAGAGCGAATGTACTATATGAATCACGGACGATGTGATTAAAATTCATAATATGGCTACGAGCGGCAAACGTACGAATTGATTTGTAAGGTCGGAATCGGTATCAACTTATACGTCACTTGTTGGCAGAGTCGGTAACTTCACTGAAGTCCTGATTTCTCCTCTGTCCGCTGATTCGAATCCACGAGAGGACGAAAATATTATCAACTAAAAGATTCCCCTTCGGTTAAAATATATTAATTCTGAGGTAGAGTGAATTGGATATTAAATTGCATTTGTAGCTTAATGCAAGTATATGAATCACGGTAATGTGATAGAAATTCATATATAAAGTATATATATATATATATATATATATCATATATATATAATATATATATATATATATATATACTACTATATATATATATATATATATATCGCATTACACTGTTTAATCATACAGTTATAAAAAGATTCACTATACATTATTATCATTCAGAGTAACAACTATTGAGCAGCTGTAGGGTTATTATTATTATTATTATCATCATTATTATCAGTACCTATTCATATTGCTATTACCATTACCCTTACCCTACAGAAAACGGAGCGCAAGGAACAACCATAAACAAAGAAAACGGTTTAATTACGCCTCCAGAAAATAATAAGAAGAAAAAGACCAATTTCAATCGCCTATTCGCCTTGCTAAACCCAATTATGAAAGTCAATATCGTCCGAAAGGTTATTGGCGAGCTTCAACCAATTAACCCGAACAATAAATAACCTTGAGATATAATAGAAGGCAAACAGACCGCGTTCCCGTCACCATTCGCTTGTTAAACAAGAGTGAATTTCAACGTGGCGGCTGAAATGACCAAGGACTTAGAAGCGATGTGGCTGCCCTGGAGGGAGATTGAATGATTGGTTGCTATTGCGTCTGCGTCACTGGATTCATGAGGGTATGAGGGCGTGTGTTCGCTTACTATATATATATATTATATATATATATATATATATATATACATATATATTCATATATATATTATATATATATATATATATATATATACATATATATTCTATATATATATATAATATATTATATATATATATATCTATATATATATATATAATATTATATGGATGTATGTGTGTGTAAGTGCTAGTATAACTCTACAACGCATTGAGCAATTTCAACAAATCAGCATTGTGTGGGGTAAGATCTTCCTCACTTGCACCAAAAGGTCACAAAACGGGATGGGGATAGAGAGAGAGAGAGAGAGGGGGGGGTTTCCCTGAAACGGGGCTGGTTCTGCCCGTAGACTTAGTAATTAAATAAACTAATACGAACTTATCATACCTAATTTTGGTATACATATGACTTATATCTGGAAAAGAATGTTGTGGGGAAGACGTCATTGGCACCAAAGCGGGTGCCAGAGAGAGAGAGAGAGAGAGAGAGAGAGAGAGAGAGAGAGAGAGAGAGAGGAAGAAAGATGAAAAGTCAGAGACAGAGCTTTGGTTGTCATTATATATATATATATATATACTATATATATATATAATATAATATATATAATATACATATTTATATATATATATATATATATATATACATGATATATTATATATATATATATATATGGCCACTGAATAA
>NC_061091.1:24447163-24452163 GCF_015104395.2 Macrobrachium nipponense
GGTCTGAAATCTGGCGGGTTTAGCAGTTGTTAATTTATGGTCGTTTGATGTATTCGCCGTCTTCATTTTAGCTTTCCGTAAAAGAAAACTGCAGAGAGGGTTATTTGTTTGTCCGTCCGCACTTTTTCTGACCAATCCCAGATCTTAAAAACTACTGAGGCTAGAGGGTTGCAGATGGGTATGTTGCTCATCCACCATCCAATCATCAAACATACCAAATTGCAGCCCTCTAGGCACACTTGTTTTTTATTGTATTTAAGGTTAAAGTTAGCCATGATCGTGCGTCTGGCAACGCTATAGGACAAGCCACCATTTTCAACTTTTAAAAAGTTAGTATTACTTTTTTTTCACAAAATCTTGCGTTCTCTCGCGGTTTAATGGTGGGAAGGCTAATATTATTTAGGATTCTCATTTTTAAAATTTGAATGGTATTCCTTATTGAAAGCTTATTTACGGGATGTTATACTTTTTCTTAATAATAAAAAGGAAATCGGATATTTGTTAATCACTACTAATATAAATAATCCTGACACTATCATAAACAGGAAAAATTGCAAATATCTAATTGAAAAAACTTCCGTTGCTAGTAGGGAAAAACTCAAACCATGAAACTAACGCAAGCCACCCTCACAAAAGTCCTAATCTCCACAAAAGTTACATTCCTATCTCTCCCAAAATTCGATAACTTATCGCTAATCACGAGGACAAACTTTCGTAAAACTCTCGTAATAATTCACACATAACGATTAGCGGATTCCTTCTAATTACAGGAAAAACAAAAATATGACACACTCCTTTCACAATTGGACCCTGTGCTGTTACTAAATAGTATGATGGCTTGATCGGATGTTACTGCTCATGGTTCTGTCTGTTGTATTTCACTCGAGCAGTTTAAGCCACAAAGTTGGGTGTGAAAAAAAATGGTGCATTTTTATCAAACAATTCTCTAGCAATTTCAATTTTTTTTTTCTATTTTTGGGCAATAATAAACTAGTAAAAAAATGCGCCGAACAATCGAGTTTTCTGTACAGAGTTTCATGCTGTATGAAACTCTCAGCCACGGCCCATGAAACTTTCAACCGTGGGCCATGAAAATTTCAGCCACGGCTCGGTGGTGACCTGTATAGTTGGCACCTATAGTGGTGCCAGATGCAAGACCATTGCTAAATCTAACCTTAAATAGAGGGCTGCAATTTGGTATGTTTAATGATTGGAATGTGGATGATCAACTTGCAAATTTGCAGCCCTCTAGCCTCAGTAGTTTTTATGATATGAGGGCGGACAGAAAAAGTGTGGATGGACAGCCGGATGGACAGCCGCATGGACAGCCAAATAGCCATCTCGATAGTTTTCTTTCACAGAAAACTAAAAAGTTATATAAGAAAAAAGTCAGATGGTAAAATCTATGGGAATGTGACATGACATCAGCTCCGTGACCCCGAAATAAGTTCAAGGTAAAAATTATTTTGATGGAGTCAGTCTGGTTCATTGCTTGTCTTGTTTCATAAAGATCGAAAGAAAGTAAATACACTTACGAAAAATAAACAAATAAATAAATAATAATAATAATAATAATAATAATAATAATATTAAAGAAAACATACTGAAGTGCCTCAGAATGTTTTGGCAAACATTACTTCATAATAATAGTAATAATAATAATAATAATAATAATAATAATAATATGGAACAAATCTACAGTCATGTATTTGTAAGTACATACTCTAAGTTTTGTAATAATAATAATAAAATAATAATAATAATAATAATAATAATAATAATAATAATAATAATAATAATAGCACCTTCTGTAAGGTCCATACCCCTGAAAACTCTGGACGAGCCAACGTGAAAAAGTTTGACAGATATGAAGGGATGCTCTTTGTCCATTAAAAAAAAAGGGGGGCGGGGGGGGGGGAGAGGTGTGTGGGGGCCCGATAGGGGAGGGAGAAGAAGAAAACTTCTCAAGTTCTAAAGATATCCGAAGTATGCTCGCATCTGCTTCGGTAGCTCTTTGCCTTGAAGATGGATAGCCCAGGGTTTATATAAGGTGCGTATGTATGTATAAATATGTATATGTATTATATATACATACATATATGTACACACATACATAATATATACATATATATATATATATATATATATATATAATATATATATACATATACGTATATACATATACGTATATATATAATATATATATATATATATATATATATATATATATATATATATATATATATATATATACGTATGTACAGGCAGTCCCCTGGTTACATCAGGTTCGGGTTGCCTCATGGCGCTGTTAACCTGCTTTACAGCGTTTTAACCTGGACTTACAGCGCTGTTGCTATTTATTCCCATTATAATTATGATGATTTTGGGTTAAGGCATTTTCGCTTACAGCACCCTACCGGGAACGGAACCCCTGCTGTTACCTGAGACTGCCTGTGTGTATATATATATGTATATATATATATATATATATATATATATATATATATATATATATATATACATATATATATATATATATATATATATATATACATATATATATATGTATGTATATATATATATATATATATATATATATATACACACATATATATATATATATACATATATATATATATCTATATATATATATATATATGAGGATACAATCCACAAAGATATAAAAATCCTGTATTTTTACAAATATATATTTCTTGCACAGCAAATTATAGCTTTCGACCATCAACTGTGGTCTTGTTCACTAAAATGTGGTTATATCGCCTCAAAGAACTGACATGTTATGAGCACAAGCAAGACTTTTCTTATGATAACATGTGAAAAAACAATATAGATTAGGTAAACAAGCAAGCTAATAACTATTATTATTGTACGAAACCGGTGGTTGAGCTCTTGTCCTTTCCAGAATTCTTCTTGTGTGAAACCATCATAGTAGAGTTGACAACAGGTACATTCCCCCACGAAGATCAGACGAATTCTGAAAGAACGAGGGATCATCCGCTTGTTCATACAAGATAACAGTTAATTAGCTTGTTTGCTGCCTAATCTATGTTTCAAATGTTATCACAAGAAAAGAAGAAAAGTCTGTTTGCGTCCCTACATGTCAGTTCTTTGAGGCGACATACAAATTTTAGTGAACAAGACCACAGCTGATGGTCGATAGCTATAAGTTGCTGTACAAGAAATATATATTTTATAAACTGCAAAAGGATTTTATTGCGTGAATTGTATCCCCATTTACTAGAGGTAAGACTAGTACCCTAGCCTCGCATATATATATATATAATATATATTATATATATATATATATATATAATCATATATATATATATATACCATATATACGTGGATGCATATGACCATTTACCCGTCTAATCCCATTTGCCTATTAGTTTAGCTATTCCCCTCCTACTATCAGTCTTATCCTTCCCTTCAACCTCTCTCTCTCTCATCTCTCTCTTCTCTCTCTCTCTCTCTCCAAACGAAGGACCCAAGAAACACAAACCACCACAAATACGTCTTCTCCGGCTTTCCGAGCCGAGGGACGTCTTCCGCTTCCAGTGCCCAGTCGATAAGACAATAAAACGTCCGATCCATCATCTTAACAATCCAGTGGCAATTCTGTAGCTCTCAGGAAGAGACGGTTACTTAATCTTTCTCGAACTGGATGCGAATGACAAATGCGTAGGGTGAAGATTCCTCGTTTGCAAGGTCGATAGATATTTTGATTTGAACGATAGTTTTGCATCCAGCAGTAGCAATGGCAGCAGCAGTAGTAGTACTAGTAGTAATAGTAGTCGTATAGTAGTAATCTTAGAAAGCAGTAGCTACAACTATGAAAATTTTATTTTTCTCGGGGAAAATTTTCATCAAAACATTTTGTATATTTTCTTTTGACTGATAGTCTTGTATACAACAATAGTAATAGCAACAGTAAAAGCAGTAGTATTGTAAATAGTAGTAGGAAGCAATAACAATAACTCTAAAAAATCCCTTTTTCTTTGGGAAAATCTTTGACTAAACATTGACTCGCATAGTTTTCTTTGACTGACGAATTTTCCATCTTTTAGTAGTGATAGCAGCAGCAAAAGCAGCAGCAGCAGCAGCAGCAGCAGTAGCAATAGAAATAGTATTCGTCATAGTGGGATGCAGTAACTACATATGCGAAAAATTCCATTTTTCTTCGGGAGAGATTTTGAATAATTATTAACTCCCATATTTTTCTTTTGCAATTTTGCGTCTAGCAGCAGTAGTAATAGCAGCATCTGCAGCAAGAAAGGCAGCCGCAGTAGTAGACATAGAATAAGAAACCAATCACAACAACAACAATGAAAAATCCATTTTTTTTTTTATCTTATTCATCTTGGTATTCACGAAAGGAAAGTCGTTGTACCATAATATCATTACCACAATTTCCAATCTAATCATGACAGTAAATGTATTAATTAATCATAAACGATTTCTTTTGCATTCTACCCCTTTTAAAATAATTCCCTTTGCCTACATCCCTCTATTTTGAAACAGTTCGAAGCTACACCGATATCAATATTCGTCGACGTTTTGCGGACGCAGACGGAAGGAGATGCTAATGTCTTGTTCGTCCCCAGATCTCTCTCTCTCTCTCTCTCTCTCTCTCTCTCTCTCTCTCTTTCACGTCTTCTTTGCCCTTTTAGAAGTCCTTTAAGTGACATAGGGGCCTCGGAAATGAAAACTGAAGTACTGAAATATTTACTACAGTGTGGTAACCAAAAGTGCTTAAACCTCAATCCCCGATTCTTGAAAAGTTAAAAATGAATAGCACATTTATATTTCTTCATTTCCATGATATGCAATACCGCTGCACAATTGTAACAAATCTGGCATGTTTTAAGGATTAAAATACCATGAATATTATCTTTACGATACCACTATTATCGCAACTATTAGTATTTCCATGACGAGTACACCCATTAACACCAACGTCATTGTATTGTAATAGTGTG
>NC_061091.1:24457163-24459663 GCF_015104395.2 Macrobrachium nipponense
TCTGGCGCTGAAAGGCTTTGCCCCTGTGACATTTGTTAGGCGGAAGAAGACAAAAGAATTAGCCATCTCTTTTTTTTCCTTACCTCATCTCTCTCTCTCTCTCTCTCTCTCTCTCTCTCTCTCACAGACTGTGTTCCCTGGACTAACGAAACACTTGCTGGCTGAGTGTCCTTATCCTGCAGAGTCGAGAAACCGGTTCCTCTCTAATTGCCGGGATGTGGATGGTAATTATCGGCTTTCCAGTATGCTGAGAGGTAGCGATTATTACCTGCCTCATTTCAACGCGCAGGAAAATCTGCAGCTCTTAAAGTTTCAACTTAGTTCTTGAACAAAGTCAAAATTCCTAACTTATTCCTCTACTGATTATGTTTCAAGTTAATATTATTAATCAATAAAAGTCTCAAATTCGAAATGACTTTCGAATGATGACATTATAAGTTAGCATAGTTTAATAAATTTAAACTTCTGAGGTAAATGTAAAAATGACCCTTAAATTAATTTGTCTTCGAGAGATAGAGAGAGAGAGAGAGAGGGGGGGGGGGGGGTGGTTGGGGCGGGGGAGGTTACCTCTCTGATCCCTGTCCACACCCCATTCCCCAACCTTCGAGGTAATGGTGGGGACCATTATGTGCTATTGCAGCGCTGGCTATTCTGAAGGACTTTGGAAAAGCCTGGGGAATTGCTCAAGTTTTTCGTTCACAAAAGTCAAACACAAACGCCTGTATATATATATATATATATATATATATATATATATATATATATATATATAATATATAAACAAAGGGAAATAGCCTGTTAAGAAAGAAAAAAAATCTGAGCTTCTGAAGTTTCAACAATTCAGCTGGATTAGGATATTCAACCGACAAGTCGGTCGTAACATGAATATATGAATATATATTATATATATATATATATATATGTGTGTGTGTGTGTGAGTACATATATAATAATATATATATATATATATATATATATATTTCATTTACATATATGTTGTGACTAAATTATACTTTATATTTTATAATATCCATATTTGGTTTTTCTGCATTAGTCAGAGAGAGAGAGAGAGAGAGAGAGAGAGAGAGAGAGATTGTTTTAAGTGAGGTAAATAGCAAATACCTCGTTAGGGAAGGGACAATGGGCGGTCATCCATAAAAGACTATATGAGGAAACAAGCTTGAGTTGTGAAACAATTCCGGCCCCCACTTCCAAGCGAAGGCAAAAGCTTTACCGCGAGGTGTCTGGTCACAGAAGCAGTTTATGACAGTTGCTGAGGTTGCAATCTGGGGGAAGAGACTTTTTACGGTATGTATACTTTACCGGAGGCAATTCAATGTTTATTTACGATTTAAGTTAATCATAGTTAAAGGGACGTAATCAGTAGTTTAATGTGTGGCCTCGCAAAAGTAAGTGGTATACGCCTACCTAAAAAATTCATTTGGGAAATATGCTGTCAATCCGGTATAAACAGGATTTGCAAGCCTTAGAGCTTCTTTCCCCACACAAACGCACAAAATAAAATTTAAAAATAAATAAATAAGTAAAGTAAAAAAAACCCGACCTACTTTCATAAATCTGATTAAAAAAAAACCAAGTTCCCATAAGGACCATCAGCAGTTAAGGGCATTCTTAGCGTCTTTTCAGAAAGGAGACACAGTGTGGTGTATATCCAGGGCTTATCAGAGGGTACGTAATGTCTCGATCTCCACTCAGTGTGTGTCTATACCCGCTTGGTTCATGTTTGTCAACAAGACAGTGTTGACAAAAGTTAATGAGAAGACACTACGAACCGATAAGTTTGAAGGTCTTTGGAATTAGGGAAATTTAATTGCTGGAAACATTAAATTTAGAAGAGAATTAAGGAGTCAATGACGGAGTGATAAATGTTAGCCATTAATAATGGCTAACTGGAAGCGGTTAACTCACGGAATTGATGAGCCGACTCTCCTTTATAGAAACGAATGTTACTGTAACGAAATGGAAATAAAAGAAAAGTAAAAGATAAAAGTAAAACCGATGTGGTTTAGTTCAGTGGTTAAAACAGGAAAAGAGACAAAGGAGAAAGATTCTTTGTATGATTCCGATATATTTCGAAAATGTTCATGTGATGTCCAGCTAAAAAAACTGAACCCCTCAAACGATTCAGTCGGCAAGTTTCCCCTCTGGTAATCTCAGACCAGCTCCATCAGCCTCTACGGCAAAGTTGCCCATCACTTTCAAGAGGCCAGTTCGCCATCTCATTATGAAGAAAATTCCGCCCGCTTTTACTTAACGACTGAGAGAAAGGCATCTGCGCCGTTTGCATCACTCAGAGTTTCCTCTTTCCCCGGAACAAAATTCTCCAGGGAACCCACAAAGGCGACAAAATTGCCCAAAAAGTTTAAACAGTTTTGTGGCGCGGCTTACCCACATCGCGGAAGTCGACAAGTGTCAGAATATACGAGAAATGTTGCGCGCACCGGTACGATGTTTCCTTGTTGTGCCTGGGATGCACGAT
>NC_061091.1:24464663-24469663 GCF_015104395.2 Macrobrachium nipponense
ACAACAGCTGACCTGAGAGCGCCGACCTGACCTTTTATACCACGCTGCAGCGTTGCCATGTCGTACAGGGTTGTAAATGTGTGAATCGGTTTCGCCGTAGGCTACAGCGCAATTAGGAGGCCCGCGTTGCTTCAGCAAAGCGGAAAGAAAACAACGACGGCGAACGATGCTGGTGACCCTAGCGCTTACCCTGCAGTAGTCACCGTGGGTCCCACGTGCAACGCCTGGAGCTACGTCAGGTGACATTTGGCGCGACCACCCACGACTTGTTTTGAACATTTCAAAACTGGAGTGAGTTATGGCGACCTAGTGGGCGGAGCTTAGCACCCGGACGACCCGTCACCGTACGTCTACGATTTTACGTATGTTTTACGTTACATTTACGGTTTACTGACGTAAGCTGTTGCCAACTACCAATTTCCGCTCATGCGTGGGCGTGCGTGCGTTGATACGTGAATGTGTGACCTTAGCATTAGACGTCCAGTATTCATTATTTGTTTTTATTTATATTCGCAGAATTTACTTGCAATGCTTCGTCAGCATCAGATTTAGAAGTTCCACTCTCTCTCTCTCTCTCTCTCTCTTCTCTCTCTCTCTCTCTCTCTCTCTCAATTTCCCTTTTTCCTAAGCGTCACACAATCACTTCAATTATATTTACAATTTTTTAAAATTATCATTGTTATTTTTTTTATTATGAAAACTCTATATAGCTTCGAATCTTTTTGTATGTTGGGTGACTTTGAAATTCACAGGATACGTAACAGTTACCATTCTGTTAACTATTATCGTTCATTATCATTTCCGTACAACCTTTTCAGCAATAACACATCATAGCTCTAATTTCGTCCTCCGATGGACCTCCATTGGGCATTTTCTAAGATATGCCATTTTCATTTTCCTATGTGGAATACAACTGAATTACCATATCTTAGTGCCTAGGAAGATTGCCATTTCTCTATATAGACCGTGTTTTTTTCCCAACAATAAGTACACAGACATGTCCACGAAAACTTATTCAGACCATAAGCTGTCTTTCACAAAATGTTTGACATAACAACAACATGTCGCATATGCACGAAACAACCTCCTCAAGCAAAAATTATTCTAAGAGTTGTCTGAATCTCGGGACAGGTCGGGAACCTCCTTCATTTCCTCTCTCGCTCTCTCTCTCTCTCTTCTGGACGTGTTTGTGACAGCAAGAGTTTTTCCCATTACAGTGAAGTTGCCCCTTAGGATCAGGGCTTCGAAAGAAAACGGGATCATATTCTGCAGGATATAATTATTCCAGGCGTTGATTTCGTGAGAGAGAGAGAGAGAGTGGCAATCACACATAAAATCATTTATTTGGTGTTGTTACCACTACAACAAATGTTGCAATTATTGTTAAACTAGGGTTTCTGTAGAACCAAATTTTAATGTTAATAATACTTCTATATAATTAATGATAATAATAATGCATAAAACAGAATGTGTATCCAGTTTCTCCTACCTGTATCCCTGAGCAAATGTGCAGATTGAAACTACTTAGGTCTAAGCCTTGGCACGGTACGTAACGCTCCTTGAGACGGGACTTGACGTCTCGATCCTCAATTAAGTCACCGTCTTTATGACGGTATGGGAAAACTAATAATAAAAATAATAACAACAGCACGGTAGACCAGAACAGTATTAGTGATAATATACACTGTATATACTTGGACAATGTTGTCCAAAGTTATGTCAACTGCCTATGAAAATTTTACAGTCTCAGAGGGTAGGGAATGCCTGTTTATGGGTTGTGGATCCCTTGGATGTGGACGTACTCACTAGAAGACAACAGGAATCGAGCGGACAGAGTTCTCCCTCTGAGTCAAGTGTAATGCAGTATAAGCGTATCAAAGAATTGAACTTATGACAAAATTAAAGCCAAAGGTCAAGTACTGCGACCTATGAGGTCATTCAGCGCTGAAACGGAAATTGACAGTTAAGAGGTTTCAAAGGCGTAACAGGAGGAAAACCTAAAAGCAGTTGCAATAGGAATCAATCATTAGGAGAGGGTGGAAAGCAAGATGGAAGAAAGGGAATATGAAAGGGAGGTATAGTATTAGGAACGAAAGGAGTTATAGCCAAGGGCCGCTGCAAAGAACCTCAAGTCATGCCTACAGTGCACTGCATAAGCCGCCCGGACGGCACTGTCCTCTACGAAAGACAGGAATCTAGCGAATCAGTGCTCTTCCCTGAGTCAAGCATAATACGGTACAAGTGTGTCAAAGACGGCTTCTGGCAAGTGAATGTTTTTCTTGATCATATATATAAAAATGTCAAAATCGATCCACCTAATTTTTTTCAATTGTCCAATGAAGAAATTTAAACCTTGATCATGATTTTCTGGCAGTTTAACAACGCACATAACTGATCTAACAACTTTCGTAACGGATTTTTTTTCACGCCAATAACTATAAACGATATCACTCTCGCCGTCGTCCAAGTCATCAAGAGGCCTATAAACGTTCCGGAATTTCTATTTATGACGCAATAGCGGATTTGGCGAACGTGAAAACGTCACTACGGGGATCGTAAAAGTCATTATATTTCACGTTTTTGGAAATTTTGAAAAGCAGGTAAAATCTCTCTCTCTCTCTCTCTCTCTCTCTCTCTCTCTCTCTCTCTCTCTCTCTCTCCAACAAATTCATTCAGTTCAAAATCGTTTTCAAAAGTATGCTCTACGTGTATAAAAAACGCATTATTTTATTAGTACATACAAATAAATATTCTATCAGATACAGCATACGAACCCACACAAACACTCACACACACTGACTGTGTATTATATATATTATATTAATTAATATATATATATATATTTTATATATATATATATATATATATATATATATATATATTATATACACGCACACGACACACACACACACTACATACAATACATACATATATATATATATATATATATATATATATATATATATATATATATATATATATATATATATACCAAGGGCAGGAGCAGGCGCTTAGGCAGTAGACAATTTGGAGTTCATGGCAAAAGGCATTCTTTGTCATCATCAAACAGCTGTTTATTGCATAATGTGTTTTTTGTCCTTGTGTGTGTCTGTCTTTTCCAATTCTTCGTCCTTTCTGTCAGTTTGCTACCAATGCGGGTAGGTGTCTTGTGCCCCCTGTCTTTTACTGTTTGAATTTTCTCTCTTTGATCTGTTTTAGATGTAAATAGTTAATAAGGAAATGTTGTATATAATCCTTACAATATGTATACAGCATGATTTATCTTAATCGTTTTTTTCAGCCTGGATGTATCAAGCGATGAAAGAAAACGGGTCGGGATTTTAACAAAAACTGGACTCCAAAATTATTATATGATTATATGTATATATATATATACATATATATATATATATATATATATATATATATATATATATATATGATAGAGAGTAGATACATGTGTGTATATATAAATGTATACATGTGTATATACATATAATCTAAACTATTCATATTAGATGCCTACACCTTTAGTAGAATATTCATTCCCAAACTCCAACAGAGACGACATCCCTTCATCGTCGATTACGTCACCGAGCGGCCAATAAAAAACCGAGGGGGAAACATTACATATGACGTAATAGAAGCGTAAAGGAACATCACGATGTGATTCATCCCCAAACGCCGTTCTACAACGACACTGAAAACGCTAACGTAATCAGTGAGAGGACTGAACAGGAGCTATTTGATTCAGCTTACATAAATAGACTGAACACTTGGTGTCCTTTTAGATAGTCAAAATCGACCAAGAGGCAAATACATTGTCACAAAGCCGAGGGATTTCACCATGAAATACCTACTGGATTTGGAATTTAAGTTGCAAAATAATATATCCATGAAATGACTGACGCGAAAGACCAAATAAATATTTACGATCTTTTGGCATTAAACTGATATTTCAAGATTCAAAGATGATAAGAATTTGCATGTTAAAAGAAAATATTATCAACGCAAAACAAGAAGTTTAAAAAATCACTTAATAAAATTTCAGCTAATTTCTAAGACAAGGAATGTACCAGAAACTGCTGGTATAAATCTAAATATAATAAACCAGAAATAAGCTGTGCTAACAGGCGAATAGACTCCTCTACGTAAGGAAAAAACAAAACAAAAACTAAATGTATGAATAAATTCAAATACATTTAACGTATGAAACAAAAAGACATCTGAATCAAATCACTCGTCCGTGTTGCTGGCAAAGCGACACATTTCCCTTACCAGCTCCGAACGTCCAATCTATATATCTTCATATCTGTGCATGATGGTCTATGAATAAAGATTGTCAGAAGACTGAAGTCCCCTCAACCATGTAGGAGTTACCCTGACAATGTAAACGTGGCAGCTATTTCAGTATAAAGGTCACATTGAGGGTCAGCAACCTTCATGTCATCCGAATAGGCTTTCTCTGAGTCTGCAAGCAAAATGTCAAGTCTCTACTTGCTATAGTTCCAAAGTTAGAGCCATGGTTTCTTCTCTTGGAGTTTGACCGAAATCCTCTCGAAGATTCATAAGTTGCAGCGACAAGGTAAAACTGGTGGACACAATGATGCATAAACGGTCATACAGTCTGCCTTGAAGCTGATCTGTGTGAAACAGTCTACATTTGTATCAAGTTTGCTCGAAATTTCTTCGAAAATAAAGGAAGAGTTCAAGTGACAATGTGAGCAACAGACACATAAATGCAGGGACACGGGTCGAATTATCCATGCACTTCTACGTATGTCAGTTGGTCTACTCCTGTCCCAAGTTTCACTAAAATCCTTGCAGCCTTAAAGGAGGTCGTATTATCATGGTAGGTTAGATATTCTAAAAATTTCCTGCACCTTCCAGGCGAATTTGAAAGTGAATATTTCCAACCCTGTGGGGCCTCTTCCAAAAGAACTCCGTCAAAATTTTTACAAAGTTTTCAAAATTTTTGATGATTTGTTTATTATATTTTT
>NC_061091.1:24474663-24491639 GCF_015104395.2 Macrobrachium nipponense
AGACGGAAGAAAGAATATGGTTGGAGGCACAGTAAAAAAGAATGGAACCCGGGACTCTGCAAAGAACTAAGTAGTAACACTCCCCTACGGAGTCTGGTTAAAAAAGAACGCGCATTTGTGCGACAAAAAGGGTGGGGGAAAAAGTATATAAATCGGCGCAGAGAAATACATCATATTATTTCGAATGAACTTGATTATCATTTTCGAATGTTGTGCATTTTTTTCAACGCAATGTTCTACAAACTATAAGATGATTTGAAATCACGCTGTCATGACACGGAGGATATACGATTGCAATAAGGAATAAAATTGGTAAGATATAACTTGTGAATGATAACATAAAACACAATTACAAAAACCACGTAGTAAATGGAACTAATCACAACAATAATTGCTTTATATCTATAAACATTTTTCTACGTGATTTTTCTACACTGTTTCATGTTATCATCACTAGTTATATCTTGACAATATTTTTCCATGTTACACTTGTATATATTCCACTTCATAACAGCGTGATATCAAAGTGCAGGTAACAATGAAGTTTTTGTATAGACAGACAATGACCGCTTACATTGAATTGAATTGAATATAGAATTCAGGCCAAAGGAGTCACTCAGCGCTGAAACAGAAATTGGCAGTAACAGTAAAAGGTTTAAAAGTTGTAACAGGAAGAAAAACTCGCAGTTGCACTAAGAATCAATTGTTAGGAGAGGGTGGAAAGCAAGATGGAGGTAGAATACAAGGAACGAAGGGGGTTGCAGCTAGGGGGCCGAAGGCACGCCTGCAAAAACCTGAAGTATGCCTACAGTGCACCGCATGAGGTGCACTAATAGCACTTCCCCCTTACGGAGCCGCTTTCCTTCAGTGGCTGTAATTTTAGTCCCAAGAAAGGTGTCCGGGCAGATTATGTAGAACATTTCGCGCATGTTTCAGAAGTTATGATGATGAAGAATAATTGCCAGTAATACCAGCTAACATCTGACTAATAAGACCACTCAAAAATTAATACTGAAGGACCTTGCTTATATTTCAGGTTCTTTTAAAATAAAGGGGTATACTGATATCATATGCTGTTATATATGTTACTGTAAATATGTGAAATCCAGGGATTTTTATGAGATCCCTGTGGATTATGTGAAATGACCAATTCCCCTTCCTTGGGAACATTTGATTTCCGAGGGCTAGTACTAACACTGTAAAATAGTGATTCATCTACACTGTTTCGCCGTGTTTAGTACTATAGTAGATTCACATCAACCGTGCATTTGATGTCTAGGCCAGTTTCTTACGACGCTGCTGATTGGCTGTTGATACGCCAGTCATAGGGCTGGAAACTCTCGAGAGAGAGAGTTTCACATAGGCAGGATGTAGCTCCCCATCTCTAAGGGATACGTCTTTAAAAAGTATCTCTCAGGAGAAGTGGCGCATAGATCCTACCCATGTGAACAACTCTCGAAGAGAGACTGAGAGTTTTCATCCAGCCCTGTGACTGGCTTATCAACAGCCATCAGGAGCGTCGTAAGGACTGGCCTAGACATCAAATGCACGGCTGATGTGAATGTACTATAGCCTCTGGGGGATCTCCTGTCTTTAAGTGCATTTCATCCCCTCAGAGGCTAGTACTAAACATGGCGTAGCACAGTTGACCCGCAGGGCCTAGTACAATAAACAAGGTGAAACAGCGTAAATCACCCGCCCTTTAGTACTATCCCTCGGAGATCAAATGTCCTAAGCGAATTGGTAATTTCATATGTTCCCTAGGGATTTCGTGAAATCCCTGGATTTCATATATTTACTGTAACAATGGCCAATAAGACCTAATGATACGAAGACCATTAAAATAAGAAACACGAAAAAAAAAAAAACCACAGTAAAAATTCTAACAGCCGTCTTTGGCTCTATGCACTTAGTAATCTTGATTATCCTAGAAATCGCAAGTAATCTCAACAAACAGAAGTCATCAAAGCAATCATCGGTAATCCCACTGACCGCGCTAATCATTCCATTAGCAGCTGGTCATCCTAAAACCCGCTGACAATGCAATTCTTATCGCTGGTAATCTCAGTTAACAATGGTGGTGGTCGTGGAAGGGGTAAGAATTTTTATACAATAAAATCTACTACTATGAGAATTCAGGGTCTCTGTAACACGGTTTTTTGGACTTTGCTCCTTGTCAAAGCATCGGATGTAACTGAAAGTTGACATATGTATATTTTACAACACACACAAATTTTGTCAGCATTATCAATAAACCTAAACCCGATAGTTTTAATTTTATAGAGTAAAAATGATCTAGCCAACGCCATGGCCAATGATTACGAGCCAAGAGTCGAAAAACATTCATTACGTAAGCAAGGTAAACACACCTTTTGACTAAATGTTTTTTCCCCGCCCATCCACCAGACAGAAATACCATCGGCTCTGAAACCCAAAGACTTTATGAATGGCGGAACGATATATAGATGTGGGTGGTGTATCAGTGCTAGCGTAGTAATACTACTGTACAGTAGTGCCGCCAACAGTATAGCAGTAATATACATGAATTAAACGTTTAGACCAACTGCTGGGATCCTTGAGGATCATTTAGCACTTCTTACAATTACTCGAGAAATTAGTTTTTATAGCCAGAAGTTAAATTTTCTAATCCAACAATGCCCATGGTAGCCTTCAGTGTTATCCTGAATTATAACGAGGCGAAGTGGGTGGAGCCTCATGAAGTCACCATTCCGACGATAATTATTGGTGAAGGTTTCAAGCCAATATACGGTGCCGGCTATTTTTTTCAGTAAATAGGTAGATAGCCAATATATAAAAATTGCTTGACATTGGATATAGCAGTTATCAAATCAAGCTTGTCTACTATGTTTTTTGGTGTACCTTACCAACTTTTTTCCCTACATCTTGCCAATCTGATTGTGACCTATAAAGTAGACTGTAATTTCTTTGGAAACTTATTTTGGGAGTTAGACTATAATCAAATTGTTTTTGTATTTATTAACATATTTTGTTGGTTTGTTCATTATGACAATTATCAGTGGGGAGGTTCCAGAGTTCATAAAGGTATACTGCTTTGATTGTATTTAAATTTGTATGTCATTGTTGCCAGAGGTTTAGCCTTCGATACGTACAGCCAATCATCCATCGAGAAAGAGGGAAGAAATGATGCCATAAGTTACGTAACGAGTGCGTTCGAAACCTTTTCTCTGAGTAAGTTGGCCCGTCTTCAAAAAAGGTCACTTTTACATTTTAAGTACCAAATTTATTCAACCTACTATTGCAGAATACACTCAAAATTTGTGTTGATATAATATGTATTCTGAATAAGCGTTTATATTTATAAATGCATAGATAAAAAGTTATTGCGAAAAAAACCTGTTACAGAGGGCCCTGAATCTCATAGTAAGTATTACTTTCTTATTAGACTTACTTCTCTGAACGGGAAATTGGCTTCTGGGTAGAAGAGGCGTGACGGGGAACCGCCATCTTGAAAGGCGAGATGTTATCTGGAAGAAAATAACAATTATCATTAGATAAACATCATTAATGACAAGGTCTCTTTTTATTGCTTTTAACTTGTGTTACTACTGATTCTGTATTTTATTTTTAAAACCTGTCGTAAAATAACATGAATTATTTCTTCAGAGATCGTCCATACCATTTAGTTGGCATACTTCTCGATCCAATAACGTTGTAATATTGTACTAGTATATCAAATAATAACTATGAGAAATTCAAGCCTATCAATGAAACAAACACATTTTCACATAGTACTAGTAATACTAAAAATAATATCAAAACTGTCAAACGAAACCGTAATTTCATCTAAACACGTTGGGAGATATTACGGCGCCACCTCTTTGTATACACACTTGTTCAAAAATGTTGTCCCATGATTGCAATCCTTCCAGTCTTTGACAACTGACTCATCACGTGATGTCTCATTCTCACGAATGCTCATATCACAACAGCGAAGATAACACAACTCATTGCCAAACTCACAACAACAATGAAATCAAGGTTGATTAAGTATAAGGACCTTGAATAAAGTCCAGCGCGGGCAACTTCAGTGAGTCGACTGCTTTCTGGTATAGTACCGAGAATGTAAACAGTTTTCATTGCTGCTGGGGCAGTTATTGGGCTCTGCAACAACAAACAATGATAAAGGGCTCCTGTAAATGTTGCTACTTTCATTGTTTATTTATTTCTTGCTCAAATAATATAAGTAGTATGCGATGTCATCAATAACAAACAAGAAATCGGATGTCATAACAACCGGTAGCAAGTTGCACAAGTACCAATATGTTTTTCTCTTAAAAATAATGTTTGAAAGAATATTATCATCTAATTAATGTTTACTTATAAGGCAGTGAGAATTGCGTGACATGTTTGAAGTAACACTTGGAACACATTAGAAAATGAATAAATAAATTAAAATTCGCGTATAAGGGGAGACCCATCCTAAAGGAGAACGTTTGAGCCTACCGAAGAGAAAGACTGTCAAGATGAGAGAGGGTTGTGCAAGGATCTCAAATCAAGAAAGAATATTTCAATCTACTTGCAAAGGAGCCCTTCACAAAGAGGGTTAGATAAAACTGAAGACTATGACAGTCGCTGACCGGAAGAATTACGGCCTTTTGTGGATATTTTGTCGATATCCTTAATGTTTGTTTATGAATTTACTATTTTTATTTATGTTTATGTCTTTTGCTTATGTTTGTGTTATTTACTGTCTTCGAGGTGATAGTATTAAACACGGCGCCCAATTTGCGTGTAAACTGGTAGTTACCGAACCACAGGGGCGCGGTTGTAGTGTTCAGCTTGGTCTTACCGCGAACTCTTAAGGCTGCTTGCCAAACAGGGACAGTTTTCCCCATTTCCAGAAATCACTCAATTTGACAAAAGATCTTTTTAAAGCGTCAAACAAGTCACAAGGCTCTATACAATTCATTCGTTGTTCAAGGGTCTGGACGGACGTGCGGTCTAGTTTTCTAGACCGTGAACGGTCGGGATACACGGTCTAGCTTTCGAAACCGTAGATGGACGCTCGGTCTAGCTTTCAAGACTGGACGGCGGTACGGTCTAGTTTTGTAGACCGTGAATGGACGGGATTTCTCGTCTAGCTTTCGAGACCGTGGGCGGACACAGTTGTCAGACACTACTCGAGGTGCTAATCTGATTTCCCCTGAAAGCATTGCGGATAGGATTCAATATCCGGAGTGTTCTCACAGAGGCTTACCAGAGTTTATCGCCAATTCTGTCCATCTTTGTTTTTCTGGTAAAATAATTTAGGTGAATTTTCGTCCCAATAATTCTGATTTACTTGCCTGGTGACTTTCGTTTTATGCCGCGAATATTTTTCATTCCTTTCGGGCAGAGAAACATTTACAAATTTGGTTTTTGAGGATATCTTATGAAGAAAGTCGTTTGTAGTAAGAACTCTCTCTCTCTTTCCATTGTTATATATATAAATAGAACAATAACCCAAGGTAATCTGAAAGACACCCTTTCTTAAAAATCTTCGCCTGCAAATATTTTCGTTTATCGGTTGATAAAATTTTGCCATTATCTGCCAGCCTAAGAAGTGAAAAGAAAGGAGAACGATAATAATAAATATATAAAAGATTAAAGAGAAAATGCATAAGGCTTGACGAATGGATTATAAAAAGTGATAACGCACTTCCTTCCTCTCTCTCTCTCTCGTAATGTAATGTAATATAGAATTTAGGCCAAAGGCCAAACACTGGGACCTACGAGGGTCATTCAGTTTGAAAAGTGTAACAGGAGGAAACTTTGCAGTTGCACTATGAAATAATTGTTAGGGAGATTGTGGATAGCAAGATTGGAAGAAAAATAATACGGAATGGAGGTACAGTAAAAGGAATGGAAATGAAAGGGGTTGCGACTGAGGGCCAAAGGGAATCGGGAAAGAAACCTATAGTAACTGCCGACAGTGCACCCCGTGAGGTGCACTGACGGCGCTACCCTCCAACGGGTCACTCTATATATCGACCATATGAACCAAAAACGGAAGAGCACACTTCACTGATAACGGTAATAATTTCAAAATACAAAAATATTTATTTCAAAGAACATTACTTAAATAAATGACAATATTAAATAGTCATTTACACAATAACCATTAAATGTTATCCTTTTTTAATTATATAACTTGCTTTTAAATCAATTAAGGTGTCATTCCATTTTAACTTTCAATTACAATTATTCACAACAATTATCTTTGAACACATTCTTTGCGCTTTTCGCTAAATTTTACGCATCCCTTTATCTTTCGCTTCTGTGTGTAAATACGATAGCCTATATATGGCTTGCTCTGAAACTCACATCACCACTGGCGCCTGTATGAGGATTAGGACTACTGTGTCGACTCTCTCTTATATTACCGTCGTTTTTGACAGAGGCGCACACCAATGATATAACGGGGAGATAAAAGGAAATGCTATCGGAAAAAGATTAAACGCGTCCCATATATATAATATATATATATATAATATCTATATATAATATATATATATATATATATATGTGTGTGGTGTGTGTGTGTGTGTGTGGTGTGTGTGTGTGTGTGTGTGTGTGTGTGTGTGTGTAAATATATATTAAATACAGCTAATGTTATTTTATACACATCAGTAAAATAATTTCCTAAAAGAAAACTATAATTAAAACAGAAAAACCTCAAAAAAAAAAAAAGCTTTAGAAAATCTTAAAAAAAAAGAAAAAAAAAACTATCAACAAGAAGACTGTAATAGCAGGTTACTTTGGTCAAAAAAGGTAAAACTTGTTTATTATTCATGAAGAAAAAATATGTCTAAAAAGTCCCATTTTGCATAGAGTTATCTAAACACCGCCTTCGCCTTTGCCAGCCCAAAAGACCCCAAGGCCACTTTCAGAGAGAGACAGAGACAGAGACAGAGACAGAGAGAGAGAGAGAGAGAGAGAGAGAGAGAGAGATGTCTCATCATTCTGTACTAACGTTTAAAATATTTTCCAGATTGCAACCTTAAAAATTGGGAAATATAATCGATATTAAATTTATGCCTATTTGTCACAGAAAGGTAAGGATATTTCAGAATTTTCTGAAATAACATGTATACTAAGGTACACCATAATACTAAGACAACCTTAGTGCCCATACATTATCACACCCGCCTCTATTTTCTCTTATCCATAATTAAATCTAGTAATAAATATTCTCTCCCCCCCATTCTTACGTAACATGCCTGAGACAAGACGTGAGGCTTGTAACCTCATCCCAGAAAGCTTGCGTTTCCCATCTATAGAAAAAAACAAAGATACTACCCACCCACCCACCCACGCGCTCGTACCACACATTACGCAACAACGTTAGGTTTCGATAAGACGGGATGATTTATATTCCAGATTCTTTCATTAGATAGTAAGGATCTAATCCTCCCTTCTTGTTGAAGCATAACACGATATATAATATATATATATATATATATATATATATATATAATATATAATATATTATATATATATATATATATATATGTGTGTGTGTGTGTGTGTGTGTGTGTGTGTGTACATACAGTCAAATCATATGGTTTTTTATTTTCAGGCACTCATTCACATAAATGTACATTATTCATAAACGCACACAATAATTTACAACAATTATTGTTTATAGTTCGGTTATTAAAAGCTGAATTGAACAATAACTGCCATGCACTCCTAGCGATGATAGTGGTATTGATGAAAAACAATGTTGATTAAAACTGTGATACACACACAAAACAACAACACGACACAAACACACACACACACATATATATATATATATATATATATATATATATATATATATATATATATATATATATATATATATGTGTGTGTGTGTGTGTGTGTGTGTGTGTGAGATCTACTTTCCTTAACGCGTTTCAAATAATAATAATAATAAAAGTTGGTCATCTTATGCTCCATCTTAATATGCTTCTTATCATTACAGAGATGACGGAGTACTTCGGAGAACCAACCACGGAATTAAACCCCGAAGTCTAAGCGAACGCCCTCTGGTGCAAGGTGTGAAATACTGAAGGCGTGGGCGTGATATTGTGTCTATGTGAGTGGGCGTACCAAGAGCCATCGGGGACATGATGCCATCTGGACTTATCTGCAGCGTCTTCCTCTCCCTTGTTTATTTTCGGTTCTTCTTCTTTGCTCGTTCTTCCATGAAGGTAGGTTCACTTGGATCTGATATGTGAATACTCTCTAAAATTTAGGCCGAAAAGCGAAGAAAGGGAAACTGAAAGCAAAAATGGTTTGAAAGGTGTAACAGGAGGAAAATATTATAGCTGCATCGTGAAACAACTGCCAGGAGAGGCGGAAAGTAAGATGGAAGAGGAATATGAACTGAGGTACACAGTAAAAGGAATGAAAGGTGTTGTAGTTAGGGAACGATGGGACGCTGGAAAGATTCTCCAGTAATGCTTGCAGTGGCACTGAGTGAAGCGCACTGAAGGCCTTTCACCCCGACTGGGATAATTCACTTCACCCTACGGGGATAATTATTTGTGAATATATTATATATATATATATATATATATATATATATACATATATATATATAAAACAGAACGAAACAAATTGTTTTCCCCAGTTTTGATTATGAGGAAATGTGATTATAATGTAATTATATACCCAGAGACATTAAACCTGACACCCACGTAGGAGTTTTGCTGTCTTTGTAGAACAGCCTAGCTCTCGGGAAAGTTCAAATGTGATTTAAATGTCAAAACTAATTTCAAAGAGAGCAATGGGTTGTTGAGCTGGCAGAGCTAGGAGCAAGAGGATAATAGAAGACAATAGCAGAGATACTAGAATTCCAGAGCCTCCCAATGGTTAGGTGGATATCCTTGCAGATTCTGGTGCCAGAGGACCCCAATTCGAGTCTTGGAATTTTGCTCCTCTCACAGTGTGGGAGGGAAAGAGTGGGTGTCAGACCTCGTGTTCAAACACAAACCTGAATAGAAAGACAAAAATACAACCAAACCTTTCTGAAACTTGCAATAGACATTTTGGGCCTGATTTGAATGGCATCGTTTTATAATGAGGCTCGAACAAGCCAAAGGAGTAACAGCGAGAGAGTGAATTCCTAAGCTCTGTTATAAAAAGAAGAAACCACCATCAACCTGGAATGTTCTAAGCCGAACGCCCTCAAAAGAGCAGCGATATAAATCGTCCGACACAAGTAGAGAAAAACGAACGTTGATTGTATAAGCTGCCTTTGAATCAACTTCATTTTTTCATAAAAACAGAATTTAACAACCTGAAGGGGTGTTCAGCTTATATGATGAGGGATTTTCCTGCAAGAGGTCTTAGTTTGCCACAACTTCGATTTAATTTTTGACTGAAGAAACATAAAATGAATGAGAAGCAGAAAGTGGGAACCACACCACCCACCCCCCATTCTTCCAAGACATATTTGCTATTAAAAACGATAAAAGTGACACTTTTTCTGTCTGTATCTATACTGTTCCCTCAATCACCAATACACTGTTTTTTTGCACTTTCTTCAAGTATTCATTTTTCTTGCACATTTACGTAATAATTTCCTTGCTTGTCGATACATTTCCCGACCTTCAACTGCCATTAAAAAATTCATAAATGAAACTCTCCAACCACCTAGTACGTCAGAATCATTCGTATTCCCCAAAGTGTTCTGTGACCACAAACACATCTACACCTCGTCCCAGATGGCAAACTTTCCCCAAGTTTTTTCCCTTCCCAACAAGGCCCCCCATTCTTCTTCTCCCTGGGAACCGATTCTTCGATACTTTATGTTTGGGATTCCGTGTACAAGAGATGCTGATTTCATCGGAATCTCTCTCTCTCTCTCTGTGTCCCTATATTGGATACCTATTGTAAGCAGGTTTCTGTACAGGACACATGGAGTCATATTTGTGTATACTTTTCTTTTCTTTTTTTACCTACGTTAAATTAAGCCCTTTTCAATAACATGGGTGTCTGCCAAGAAAACATTGGAAATTCTCGCTCTCTCTGCCTCTGTCTCACATATTGGAGACCCACTGCAAGCAGATCTTTGTGCAGACGACACAAGCATATGAAAATTTGTCTATTTTTTTTTTATCAATATCAAGCCCTTTTCAATGACACAGTATCTCCCAAGAAAGCATCGGAATTCTCTCGCTCTCTGCCTCTGTTTCCCATATTGGGATACATAATGTATGCCAAGGTCTAGAGAGTATTCTCTAGACCAGTGGTTCTTAACCTTTTTATTACCACACCCCCTCTAAGAGTTGGTCTTTTCGTTCAGGCCCCCCTTGCATCTATGGGTGAAATTCCCTCCCAGATTTAAAGGGAATAAAAAAATGAGAAAGAGAAAGGGCTACGAGGGATAGGAAGGAGGTCAATAATTACAAAACATGGTAAGCCCGACGAACCTAACGAGTAGCAGACTCTAGGAAAGTAACGTTATAAGGGGATACTTTTGCATTTTTCATTAACTTCTGAATATTAGTTCCTCACTCTTCTTAAGAAGAATAACGAATATAATTAGAGAATTTTTTATTTTTAAATTTCCCTAAGGCTCGCGCTTCCCCTGGAAATTGCTGACGACCCCCTAGGGGAGCGTGCCTCCCGGTTTAAAAACCACTGCTCTAGACCTTATTGTTGTAAGCAGATCTCTGCACAGGACACACGCGCACGTACGAAAACTTGGGTATGCTTACGCGTATTAAGCTGTTTTCGATAACAAGGGATGACTCCCGAAAAAAAATATCAGTCATCACTGCCACATTCTTACCAGATGCTTCTCACACCTACCTACAATGGCTATTCACTTCTATCCAGCACAGACTCTTTGATTCCTGGATGTTAAGGCCCCTCCTGTCCATTACCTCTTTCTCAATCTATCCATCCTTTTCTAGGTCTTCGCCTCCCCCATCCTCCCAACACTTTTGAATTGCTAATTCATTTCATACTCATGCAGCAACAAAACTACGTATGCAGGCAATATAATTACATATGCAGGCGACATAACTGCATATAGATTTATAGATCTTAGGCATAATGCCAAGCACTGGGTCAGCCAAGGCCATTCAGCACTGAAACGGAAATTGAAAGTGAAAGGTTTGAAAGGTGTACCAGAGGAAAACCCTCGCAGTTGCACTATAAATATTGGCATTTGTTAGGAGAGGGTGGACAGTGAGATGGATGAAAGAGAATATGAACGGAGTACAGTAAAAGGAATGAAAGGGGTTGCAGATAGGGGCCGAAGGAATGCTGCAAAGAACCTTAAGTAATGCCTACATTACACCGCACGAGGTGCACTGACGGCACAACTACGTATGCATATGCAAGTGATAAGTTCCTCAATCTTTTAAAAAAAACCAGAGCTCAAATGAAGATGAAAACCTGTTCAAAACCTACCACAGAACATAGATTTTAAAGGGAGAGGTCAATATAAATAAGCCTCCTCCAATTCTGAGCTACTTTGATATGATTAAAATCCCGATTTCTGAAACATCTTTCAATTTCTCCCCCTCGAGAAAATGAGTCTTATCTTTCGCTGCTCAAAAACATTCTCCGTAGAAGATGAAAGATGTGGAAATGCAAACTTTGGAGTTTCTTTTAAAAGTGAAAAAGGCTGACGATGAGGTTGATCAAACATCCGAAAAGAAAACATTCCCCTCCACCGCCCCCTCAATTTAAATGATAAAATTCCATTACCTCTTTTCTTCCGAGAATCTTGTCTGCTTATAAGAAATAAGATTGAGGTCCGTCATCCCTCTCCTGGTCTCGCGAGGCTGAGAAAACTGTCCAATGAAAACAAAAAACCATCCGAATTAATCTTCGTCGAGAAATGCCTCTCACGAGATTATCGGGCACAGCCACTCCTTCTCTGACTTAATAGGTTTAAAATACAGCTCAGAGAGAGAGAGAGAGAGAGAGAGAGAGAGAGAGAGAGAGAGAGAGAGAGAGAGAGAGTTTACAAGGATTAGGATACCTCAAAGATTTATTAGTCGAGCCGAGGAGACATCGTGTGCTCATTTATTTCTCTCTCGGAGCAGGATTTACTACTGTTCATTCACAGTGTCCTAAGGTTTTTGTCTAGCTTTCTTTTAAACTCTTCCGCCCTGTTGCTGTTTACAACTTCTG
Source organism: Macrobrachium nipponense (assembly GCF_015104395.2). Taxonomy (NCBI): domain Eukaryota; kingdom Metazoa; phylum Arthropoda; class Malacostraca; order Decapoda; family Palaemonidae; genus Macrobrachium; species Macrobrachium nipponense. Next base: position 24,486,826 of record NC_061091.1, read on the forward strand.
GTGGCAGTTTTATCCCATGTGTCACATATCTTGTATGTAAAGAAGTTTCCATAATGAGAGAGAGAGAGAACGGCTTTGGAGAGAGAAGAGAGAGGAGAGGGAGAGACGATTGAAGATGAGAGAGAGAGAGAAGAGAAGGGGGTGGGGGAGAGAGAGAGAAAACAAAACCGCTCATTGACTCAGAGAGTAAGAAACCAGCCAGCTTCTGAGACAGAGAGAGAGAAAGCGAGCTTTGTTTTGCTGAGAGAGAGGAGGAGAGAGAGGAGAGAGAGAGAGAGCGAGAGAGAAGAGAGAGGAGGAGAAGAGGAGAGAGATGAGAAACGGCTTTGTGAGAGAGAGAGAGAGCGAGAGAGAGGAGACGGAGAGAGAGAGAGAGATGCGAGACAAAAAACAGCTCTGACTCAGAGAGTAAAGATAAACAGCAGCTCTTGAGACAAAGAAAGAGAAGAAAGCAGCTTTTTGTGCGAGAGAGAGAGAGGAGAGAAGAGAGAGATTATGAAGAGAGAGAGAGAAGGAGAGAGAGAACGGCTTTGTGAGAGAGAGAGAGAGGAAGAAATGAGGAGAGAGAAAAGAGAGAGAAGAAAAACAGCTCTTGACTCAGAGAGTAAGAAACAGGCAGCTCTGAGGACAGAGAGAGAGAAAGGCAAGCAGCTTTGGCGGAGAAGAGGAGCGAGGAGAGAGAGAGGAGGAGAGGAGAGATAGAGAGGAGGAACGGCTTTGTGATGAGAGAGAGAGAGAGGAGAGAGACTGAGAACTGGCTTTGTGCCCCGTGTGGTGTGTGAGACTAGAGAGATAAGAGGAGAGAGAGAGAGAGAGGAGGGAGAGAGTAGTTAAGCTCTGAAAGAGTGAGAGAAAACAGCTCTGACTGAGAAAGAGTAAGAAACAAGCAGCCTGAAAGAGAAAGGAGCTAGAGAGAGAAAAACAGCGGAGGAGAGAAGCGAGAGAGAGTAAGAAACAGCAGCTCTGAAAGAGAGAGAGAGAGAGAGAGAGAGAGAGAGAGAGAGAGAGAGAGAGAGAGAGGTCATTAGAGGCGGCATCGAAAACTCTTTAGCAGCAGAAAACTATTTTCTTTGCCGTCATCTGTATTTCATGAATAATTGAACCTGCCTACTTTCAAGAGCCAGGTCAGACATCACTTTCACAATTTCCATACGAGACAGGCATTTTGGGGCTGTCTTGCATTTCTCGGGTTTCTAAAGACAAAAGAAGCGTTCATATTTGGGGGAGGGGAGAGGGACTATCTTGTACGTAAGCGCTAAATTAAATTGTAAATTAATTAGCCACAAATAAAAATGCAAAGAATGATGACAAAGAACAGTCAACAAAAACATTAAACTTAATACCAGTCAATCACAAAAACGTAGAAACACAGAACCAGAGAGAGAGAGAGAGAATGTCGCGTTCTATTTTTTTTTTTTTTATAATGAATGATGTTATTTCATGAAACATCGATCAAAACGGCACTTTGAAAAATATTATAAATGGATTTAAAAAAAAAAAACTAAATGTACGCAAGACTTGCCAAAACGAATCCTCATTAAAAAATACACATTTTGTTATTTGGACTCCTTCATTTATCGGTACAGCAATCATACTACTTTTTTATAAATATTTTTGTCAATAAAATATCATTACTCAACCACCAAACCCCAAGTTCACGAGATTCAGAGGAAAAACTACCAGGACTGTTCTTTTCGATATCATTACATTACTAATTAAAACTCCCAAACTCCCCCTGCCCCCGTTCCACCAAAAAAAATAATAAAACCGCACCACCACCTGTCGCCAAAAAAATTGTAATAGCTACCTAATGAACTCGGGGGGTAGTTGGGGAGGGGAACCTTTGATGACGACCGACCAATTTCCGGCAAATAATCTACTTTTTCACCGCACGACTTTTGTTTACATATTTTTCCCCCTTTTAATTTGAAAAATGACACCGGTGCAATGATGCATTTTAGCTATTTTTCCACTATAATCCTTCTACGTTTCATCATTTTCATTTTAATGTCTGTCTCTAACTAGCATTTCATTTCCAGTGTCAAATATTTATCCCTTTCCCGTTCCATTCAAGAGGCTTCCGATGCAATATGTTATACGATCATATTTTCTGTCGCTCTGTCTCTGTCGATTTATCTCTGGACGAAGCTCGTAAGAAATGGAAGGGCAATGAATCACTTATTTGATGGCAGCTAAGAGCCATCACTGCTTTAACTCGAGAACTTCACTTTCACGATAACCCACTTACCATTTTCACCATAACCAAGTAGTTCCTCTCTGGCGAGTGGTTTTCGCGCTCGGCTGCCAATCTGCTGGTCCGGAGTTCGAATCCCGGCTCGGCCAGCGTGGAATTAGAGGAATTTATTTCAGGTGATAGAAAATTCATTTCTCGATATAGTGTGGTTCGGATCCCACAATAAGCTGTAGGTCCCGTTGCTAAGTGACCAATTAGTTCCTGCCACGTAAAAATATCTAATCCTTTGGGCCAGCTCAGTGGTCTGGTAAAACTAAGATTATACTTAACCTTTATTAACCTTAGTCAAGACACTTACCGTTTCCGTCTCAATCAAAACCCCTCGCTCTCTTCCTCCACAGGACGAAGCATCTCTTGCATCCAGTGTGAGGCGGACTTGGCCCTGGGAGGCGACGACTCCTGCGTGAAGACCCCGCCGAAACCCGAGCCCTGCGACAGGTCCATGAGCGTCTGCATGACCATAAGGACGTACATGCCTGCGGAACAGGATTCCGTGAGTCTGACGAGGAATTACTTGGGAGTCGTTTGTAAAATTATCTTCTCTGTATTTCCTAACAGTTTTTCTGTTAACTTCTTTCCAATGGACACCCTAATACAATTCCCGTATTTTAACAATTACATTTTTTCCTATTTATTCATGAATCTGTTAATTATTTTTTCCCCTTTCCTTGAATAAGTGATCTCTTAGGTTTCTGCATTTCCTTTTTGCCGCCCCCCTATGACTTTTTTCTAATGGACACCATATTCTTCGGAAGCTTAAATTTCAAGTTAATGGACCCATTGGGCTTGTTCCATATGAACACAGTTTATCTTCTGGATACAATAATAATAATAACAACACATGTCACTACTACATGTTGATAATACATGAACACATGCATTTATAATACACATACACATGTATAATAAACATTACCGCAGACATGTTAACATTCCAAATACACATACTGATGATTTTTGCCACACATTTGCATTCAAGTTTATCTATTAATATAGATTTATACTTATGATGTGGATAATTATTATGTATCATATCCGTTGCATGGTGAATTACATACATGCACATGCATAGCATATACATAATCATGATATATATATATATATATATATATATATATATATAATATATATATATATATATATATATTATATATATATCTATATATCAAAAAACTATTACAGGAGAAAAAATGAAAAATTACACTAGAATTACATTCCATCGGATTAAATTCAATAATATAATCAGGTTAACATCTCTCTAATTAAGTCTCCTTCCACCCCTCCTCGTCTCAACAGGCGTGTTGTGTCCCTCGTCCGAACATGTGGCCCCACGGACATGGGATGGGACTGCGAGAAAGGCAGGCAACGACAGAGGACAGGTGGCCGAGGTGTGCCACGACACCTGTGTCTGGGACGGCTGCAACCCCGCACCTGTCAATCACCCCAGGTTGCTCTGGGTGACTCTGGGAGTCGTCTTCTTGCTCTGCTTGGTGCTCTGATGGTCATAGACCAGAGAGGAAGTCCCCTTCTCAATGCTCCTTTGTTCCTTCATTGCAATTATGTGTTGTATTTCGAATTCCTGCCTCGAGCTTCATCCTGATGCTCTTGCTTCTTAGTTGTTTTTTTGATATCATAGGATGCGTCCACTCATACACTTCACAAACTGGTTGAAAACAAGTCGGTGACTGTAAGCTGACGTGATCTTTGCCAAAAGCTGGATAATTCGATAAAGCACAGGTTACGGCAACCATAATGTCGTCGATTTGTATCAAACCTGTCTGTGAAGTGTATGCGATATGTTGCCAACATGGGGATACTGTCTTACAAGACATTCAAGACATTAGTGTCGAGCTAATGGACTCAGTCTGGTTCAATACTCAATGGACAGTATAGGGCTTCTATGTAGCCTCAAACTTGGGGAAGTCATCAGGATTGAGTTCTTTCAAAGCATGAGATACAATGAAGGCTTTCGTTCACATTGAAAGAAGTCTGTGAATTCACTTCAAGAAATAATGGCAAAACTATATATAAACCAGTTCCCCATATTAAAACTTCCAGAACCTGCTTTTCCCGACTCCCTTTTTTAAGCTTCAAGCTGACAATTCTAAAACTTGAATAACACTCTATGAGAACTAATGCATAGCAGTATTGTTCAATTCAACTTTTGCATAATTAGTCCCTTTCATACTATCTACTAATGGCTACTAATCTACTATATAAATCTTATATTTATGTAATTATCATTTTTGTTTTCAGTTTGTGTTTTGCTGGGCTTGTCCTAAAGCTAGTTAGTGTATCATTGTACGTATGTATTATATATATATATATGATATATATATATATATATATATATATTATATATATATATATATATATATATTATATATATTATATGTATATATAATATATATATATATATATATATATATATAATATATATATATATATATATATATATATATATATATACGCCTCTCAGCTACATACTTAAGAGCCCAGCTCACTGACAAGCGGCAAAATCTGATGGACACGAAACAATGACCCTACAGTAGAGAATATT
>NC_061091.1:24492139-24521517 GCF_015104395.2 Macrobrachium nipponense
ACAAACGTGTTAAGGAGATTATTATTGATTTACACCACCCGAGTCACAGATTATTATGTGTTGAATTCCATATTTACTGATTTAGCACTCATAATATTCCTAACACACTCAATTGCGGTGTTTGTTTTTTAGTGCTATTAATTCTATATAACGTGTCAAGGAACTATTAACACTAAGAAGTGTTTATTCCCTCTGTCAGACTCGTAATTCTGTTAATATTCTACGTATATTCTTTCAAGGATTGATTGTTTGGCACAGGATAGGCCCTTAACTGACAGGTGTCTAGTGTGTCCCTTGTTTTCATGACACGTGTTACAATCAGTTATGTGCTTTTTATATCTGTAAGCATTGTAGGCCAGTAAAACAGTGATTTGGCTTTCTGTGACATAGGAGGGAACCCTGGATGACGGAATGCAACCAGTTTATGACGATTGGTATGAGAGAGATTCATTACTACCTACCTGGTCGTTAGTCCTCTGCTGTGTTTCTTCGGGTTTTTCCTCGTCACAGACCTACATAGAACATTACATTTGATTACATTATTCTGATACACATACTATAAATATACTTTTGCTTTTAGGGTTTCTGCTCGAAGTGTTATTGTTTTTGCCTAGCCACTGACCCTGTTTCCGTTTCGAAGTGTTTATTTGTTTGGTGTTTATTGTTTTGCTTATCGCTGTTGACACTTGCTTTGTTCAGTTTGTAACAGTTCTGCGCTCCGACCCAGATATTCAATGCTCGCGATCTCTTGGGTTAAGGAATTTTCTTGTTTAGATACGGTTTTAACAATAGGCACGGATGTTCTATATCTTTTAGTCCAATTAATGGTTCTTTGCTGTATGGTGCGGGATTGCGGGATAATGCGTCAGCTATGATATTTGCTTTCCCAGGTAGATATCTTATCTTGGCTCCAATAACCTGAATGATCATTTGTCACCGAGTTCCTTTTGACTGTGATTAAAGCCTTTGAAAAACTCGGTAAAGGACTCATGTCAGTAAGGACTTTATTCAGGATAGCCATAGATTATGAACTTAAATGTACTAGTGTTAAAGATACCTAGCCCTTCCTTGCCTATTACTGCATATTTACTTTCAGAGGGCTTTAGTTTACGTGAATAAAAAGCTATAGGGAAGAACTGTTTATCATATTACTGAAGTAATACCCTCTTACCCCTTGGTCTGAGGCGTCTGTTGCAATAAAAAAAAAATTCTTTATTTAAATCAGGGATTTTTAAGTTAGGTGAGCTGCATTTTCCGCTTTTAAGATATCGAACGCCTGTTGATGCTTTTCAGACCATAATAAATCTACCCTCTTCTTCGTAAGATCTGTTAAAGGAAGCTGTCATGATTGAAGAGTTTAAATATTTACATACGATTGTAATACCCACTACAGCGCAAAAGTGCTGTATCCCCCTTTTACGTTAATAAGTACCGAAAGTTATGAATAGCCGACACCTTACCATGGACTACTTTTAAGACCTTGACTAGACACATAAAACCTAGATAAACATGTTCGGTTTTTAAAAACTCACATTTAGATATTTTACTCTGAGATTATTTGTCTTTGTCTCTGTAGCACTAGCTCTAGTTTATGTGAATGTACTTCTAAGGTATTAGAAAGGATTACAAGATCATCCTATAGGCATGTAGGTTATCCCCTAAAAGTCTCCAAACACTATATTGTAATTGGGGCGCAACGTAAGCCGGAGGCATACGTAAAAAATTGATAATGTCCCCTGAGTGTGCTGAAAACGGAGTATGAGGTACAATCACTTAGGTAATGGTATCTGGTAAAAGCTTTTAAGTAAGTCCAAGCTGGTGAAAAATTTATTCTAACCTAACAGAGATAAGATGTCGTCGCTACATGGCACTGGAAACTATCGGGAGTTGTTTCCTTGTTTAAGCGACAGAAATCTACGCAGATACGCCAAGTCCGATCTTTTATGGCATGACTTTTGAGGGAAAATTATATGGGGCTATTTGATTTCCTAATGGCTCCTATTACTAACATATTTCAACTTCGCCATTTATCTCTATTTTGAAATTGCAGTGAGAGTCTATACGAAGGTACGTATATAGCTTTATGTTTGTCCTTAGACCGTATTTTGTGTTAAATTACATCCGTTTTTCCCAGAGATCACTCGCTAGTGGAGAAACTTCCTGGTATTCAGGTAAAAGATAAAAAAAAATTCTGCTGAATCACCTCTGCTTGAATGACTTTACTGATATTACTTTAGATAGATTATCAGAGAGATTCATCCACGACTGGTTGGGCGGGATTAAGTTAGCAACAATAAAAGAAATGCGATATTTATATGTATAGGTTTTTGTGGATTACTATATTAACTTGTTTGCAGCGAGTCAACCGTGTCTAGGGCTTTGTTCGCGGAAATCGTTATATTTCAGAGTGTCGGGAAGGATTAAAATTTCATTTCCCGCAGCAAAGTCTTTTTACACGCACTAAGACATTGAGGGTGCATGCTTCTCTAGATTTTGCGTGCAAAGTGCGACTGCGGTTGTGGGAGAATTCTGTTGGGTCATTTGAACAATGTTACGATTTATGAGACAAATGTATAGTTCCTTTATATAAGTTATTATTTGATTAACTGTCTCATTTTTGTTCAAACGGATTTTAATATGTTTGAAGGTTTATAGGATTTCCCTTTGATAAACACGCCTTATTTTGCTGGGTGTAAGATAATATTTTTGTATACCCCTAGATGAATCTTACAATTACACTAGATACAGATCAATGTGTTTTATAACTATAGAGGTATCTGTAAGCGCTCGCTTATCCGGACTTCTCATTAGGGAAGTTCGAACAACAGACGGTGAGTCCGTAAATACAGGATATTACGTGTACTAAAGAAATAAAACAAGATATTCTAATTTTTACGGCGCGTACAGTCGGGCTTTATCCACCACTACTTATAATAAACTTACGTATTAAAAAAAAAAAACGAAAAACCTGCTCTGATTACTTTATACGGTCGTGTGTTTCATAGGAAAAATCCTTTTTAATTCAAAAAGATATCGGTATTATGAACCACATCGCTTTTCCCCACTCTGCTAGAGTCGCTTATTGTATGGAATTTGCTATGCTTTGAACACTTCGGCAGTTTTTTGACTGACCTTGACCGCTTGACTAGGTGACACAGTCACCGAGTTTGCTTGTTTGATTCTGAACGGGCTACTGTTCTATTTTTTTTTTTTTGTAATAATTAAGATCCTTCTCTTTATTACCATCGGCAACGTTATTGTGTGTTTTTAGCATTATGTTGCTGGTTACGTATAAAGCAATGAATGACGAACTATTAGGAACTGAGCGATTACTAATAAGACAAGTTATCACTACTGCATTCAATATTAACTGTTTGTACTTCATTCTTTGCTAAAAATTTGAAATAGTGAGGGATCCTGGTCAGCGCATTTAGCCTGATGAAAGTTTTTTACAGACATGTTATTCCTTGCAATCCAGACATATTTTTAAAGTTAAGTTGAGTCATTGAGGTTCGATATTTTATATAACTCAAAAAACTCAAGGCTAAAACTGCGATCGGGACTTGCAAAGGAGCATTTATTGTCATGACCCGAAATAGTGTTACCTCTAATTTATATAGATTTGTACGGGTGTTCCACTTGTTTTTTTGTGTGTTTTTCTAATCACTACGGTGCTTAACGACCCTATCCATGCATCTGTATAAATACAGACGTCCACTGCGTAAACGCATATTCACTGTTTAATATGATTTGTTACGTAAGGGATTAATAATCACCCAAAAAAAATGATAAAATTAACATAGTATATGATTATGATATTTCAGTAGAACTTCTGGAAACAGACACTCAAAGATAAAAACTCGCAGTAGCGAAATCTCAATGATGTTGATAATTTCTGTAAAAAAGTAAGATTAAGAATGTCTCGTAACTTCAGCCACAGGAATAACGAAATTCGACCTGCAAAGGAAACACTCAAAGTTACTCCAATGAATAAAAATTGTACTTAGCTTGCTTTTGTGGGAAGTCACGGTGTTCCGATAACGACACACGGCCTTGGTCCTCCTTCTCTATTTAGCGGGATGACCTGGTTTGGCTTCAGTTTCCCCTGTGCGCGTTGTTTCGAGATGATTCGAGCCCTTGAAAGATCCGATGCTGCAGACGCGTTCGTTGTTTCTTGAAGTGCCAGGAAACGCTCACTAACGATGTTTTCTTGAATGATTCTAATGAGAGACGAAGCTTGGCGTTGCCGTAGGAAAAAGACACGTCGGTTTTGTTTCTTGAAGTTATTCACTAAACGATGATACTAAGTTGGTTGAAGAATCTGTTGCTTTCGTCGTCGTTGAAGAGTTCTTATTGTTTTCTGAAGTCGCTCACTAACGATGATACTAGGTTGCTTGAAGAATCTGCTGCTTCCGTCGTCGTTGACTTCTTATGATACATGATTTATTATTCTGGTTTTTCTTCGTAGGACATTGTAGAGTTCTTCTGGTAGAGTCTCTTCGGGGGCGTGGGTTCGTATCCCACCGCTGCCACCAATATTAGGGCTTGTGCCTTGTATGATAAGGCGCCCTATGAGGTAATGTTAGACTAGCGATAATCTTACGCTAAGTCGGTTGGTATTGCACTTCCATCTTCAATGGAGTGTCTGGGGGTTTGTAGATCATTTACGAAGTCGGTATTATCTTGTTGGTTATTACGACGATGTGTTAAACTCATGGTGAGGAGGTTCTTGTAGAAAACACTAAATATTAAACTATATGTATTCTTCTGAAGTTTTACATGCTGAAGATCAGATATGATTGTACAAGTCTTCTAATAACGATAGCTTGATCGCTTCTGCCAATGATGATGGCTAATCCTATTCCTCTACATGATAAAGCTTAGGTAAAGAGGTACAGGTCTTCTAATGACGATAGCTAACTCTGTTCTGCTCGTCTACCATCTCTGTTACAAGTTATGAAGGAACAGACAGTAGTTCGAACATAATAAAAAACAAACCAATGAAATTGTTTCATTCCGAAACAAAATGAGACACGCTACAGATCACGTAGGCCGTTTGAATTATAGGTCGGGGTAGTTGTCTCAAGCAGGGAGCTTGGACTAATGTTTATAAACAATTGAATGACTACAGGTGACGGCATGTTATCTTGGCCTACTTTGTTGTATACGTCATCTTTAGCGTCTCTAGTCTGATCACATTCCTGCAAGCAATCTGGTTGACCTCTTTAGTTTTAGACTTTTATATATATGGACTAACATTCCATATTTTTATTATGTAAACACTTACATATATACATAAAAACATCAATATATAAAAAAAGAAAGAAAACGTCTAAATGTATCCTGAACATCCCCAAGATATCTTCGGCAACAAGACTCAAGAAGAGAACAGCTGTCCACCCGACTTGGGCAAGTGGCTTCATTGTCATTTAAATGCTTGGGAATCCTACATCCTGCATTCTAAGAACGTTGCTCTGGGTTCGTTGTAACTTTCGTGATGCAGTATTGGCAAGCATCTGAATGACAATGTAGCCATTTCTTCAAGTCAGGATCATGTCAAGAGTAAATATTGCAAGGAGTGACGAATGAATACAAGGGATATCACGTGACACTTGGAGAAGGCTGAGGACGTAGGTCTAATAAGGAATACCTTGGCTGAGAAACAAGGCTTTGACTTCGATATGAAGGCAGACGACCAGATGGCGAGATGGGGCGGGGTGAGAGTGGTTCAGATTAGGGAGGAGGGAGGGATTGGTTAAGAAGGGGGAGGAGGAAAGGGGCGGGTGGAGAGGGGTACATATGGAAGGGCAAAGCCAGAGGGTTGATGTAAGTTGCTGACCAGATTTTCAAGGTGAATTGAACCCATAAGGGGGATAAATAAGTAACTCATGAATAAATAATCAGAGATAAATAAGATATCTAAATAATTAATAAAAGTAATTAAACCAGGGTTACGAGTCAAAAAAATCCTCTAAGCCAAGAAGGTAAAAAAGGGAAAAGTTAAACTCTGTCTTCGTCTATAAAGAGCAGAAAATACGGTGGAAGAATTATGTAGGGAATGAAAGAGGAATTACTGCTTGATGGTCAAGGAATTGAGGACAAAGGCTATAAAGTGACGAACGAAGATTTAGAAGGGTGTCTATCGAAGGTAATTGACCAACGGAATCAGGAAAAAGGTGTAATAAAAGTGTCAGAAAAACGAACTTTACTTTAACTTTCGGTTTGGACACCAAATGCCTGTCTTCTGGTCACGACAGTTCTTTATTTAGAGCTACAAATCGATAAAACAACTCCGATTCTTTATATATATTTATATATAATATATATATATATATATATATATATATATATATATATATATATATATGTATGTATGTGTGTGTGTGTGTGTGTATGTGTGTGTACATATGTGGAAGACGACAGAAAATAAAAGCCGTTTCAAACTCGATCGGAAAAAATACCCTTTGTATTTATTTTTGTTAGCGATTCCTTTCCGTAAAGCGACTCCCAAAAATTGATTTAAAAATAGACAGCCAGTCCAACTGGGCAGTGTTTATTGAGCCATGAAGGGAAAGCAAATATTTTGTGATTTCGTATAACTAAAAAGGCTTAAATGAAAGGGTGCTTTTCTTTCTGGACGAACGCCAATCCGTTAGCTTCAAACCAGATTCTGAACGTGTACCAAATGAACGCGCGGTCAGGAATTTACTTAAAAATATGGAAGGAATATAGAATTTAGGCCAAAGGCCAAGCGCTGGGACCTATGAAGTCATTCAGTGCTGAAATGAGAACTGAGAATAAAAAGGTTTGAAAGGTGTAACAGGAGGAAAACCTCGCAGCTGCACTGTGAAACAATTGTAAGAGGGTGAAAAGTAAGATGGATGAAAGAATATGGTTGGAGGTACAGTAAAAAGGAATGAAAGGGGATGCAGCTAGAGCCCGAAGGGACTCTTCAAAGAACATGAAGAAGTAATACTCCCCTACGGAGTCTGGTTAAAAAGAACGCGCATTTGTGCGACAAAAAGGGGGAAAAAGTATATAAATCGGCGCAGAACTGTATCACATTATCCTATTATTTCGAATGAACTTGATTATCCTTTTCGAATGTTGTGCATTATTTTCAACGTAATATTCTACAAACTATAAGATGTATTTTGAAATCACGCTGTCATGACACGGAGGATATACGATTGCAATAAGGAATAAAATTGGTAAGATATAACTTGTGAATGATAACAGAAAACACAATTACAAAAACCACGTAGTAAATGGAACTAATCACAAACAATAATTGCTTTATATCTAGAACATTTTCTACTTGATTTTTGTAAATGTTATGTTATCCATGTTACACTTGTATATATTCCACTTCATAACAGCGTGATATCAAAGTGCAGGTAACAATGAAGTTTTTGTATAGACAGACAATGACCGCTTACATTGAATTGAATTGAATATAGAATTCAGGCCAAAGGAGTCATTCAGCGCTGAAACAGAAATTGGCAGTAACAGGTTTAAAAGTTGTAACAGGAAGAAAACCTCGCAGTTGCACTAAGAATCAATTGTTAGGAGAGGGTGGAAAGCAAGATGGAGGTAGAGTACAAGGAACGAAAGGGGTTGCAGCTAGGGACCGAAGGCACGCTGCAAAAACCTGAAGTATGCCTACAATGCACCGCATGAGGTGCACTGATAGCACTTCCCCCTTACGAAGCCGCTTTCCTACAGCGGCTGTGATTTTAATCCCAAGAAAGGTGTCCGGGCAGATTATGTAGAACATTTCGCGCATTTTCAGAAGTTATGATGATGAAGAATAATTGCCAGTAATACCAGCTAACATCTGACTAATAAGACCACTCAAAAATTAATACTGAAGAACATTGCTTTTATTTCAGGTTCTTTTAAAATAAAGGGGTATACTGATATCAATATGCTGTTATACATGTTACTGTAAATATGTGAAATCCAGGGATTTAATGAGATCCCTCTGGATTATGTAAAATGACCAATTCCTTTGGGAACATATGATTTCCGAGGGCTAGTACTAGACACTGTAAAACAGTGATTCATCTACACTGTTTCGCTGTGTTTAGTACCATAGTAGATTCACATCAACCGTGCATTTGATGTCTAGGCCAGTTTCTTACGACGCTGCTGATTGGCTGTTGATACGCCAGTCATAGGGCTGGAAACTCTCTCGCGAGAGTTCACATAGGCAGGATGTATGCTCCCCATCCCCTAAGGGATACGTCTTTAAAAAGTATCCCTCAGGAGAAGTGGCGCATAGATCCTACCCATGTGAACTCTCTCGAAAGACTGAGAGTTTTCATCCAGCCCTGTGACTGGTTTATCAACAGCCAATCAGGAGCGTCGTAAGGGACTGGCCTAGACATCAAATGCACGGCTGATGCGAATGTACTATAGCCTCTGGGGGATCTCGTGTCTTTAAAGTGCATTTCATCCCCTCAGAGGCTAGTACTAAACATGGCGTAGCACAGTTGACCCGCAGGGCCTAGTACTAAACAAGGTGAAACAGCGTAAATCACCCTTTAGTACTATCCCTCGGAGATCAAATGTTCCTAAGCGAATTGGTCATTTCATATGTTCCCTAGGGATTTCGTGAAATCCCTGGATTTCATATATTTACTGTAACAATGGCCAATAAGACCTAATGATACGAAGACCTATTAAAATAAGAAGCACGATGAAAAAAAAAAACCACAGTAAAAATTCTAATTGCCGTCAATGCACTCAGTAATCGTTGATTATCCTAGAAATCGCAAGTAATCTCAACAAACAGAAGTCATCAAAGCAATCATCGGTAATCCCACTGACCGCTAATCATTCCATTAGCAGCCGGTCATCCCAAAACCCGCTGGCAATGCAGTTCTTATCACTGGTAATCTCAGTTAACAATGGTGGCGTGGTGGGTAAGAATTTTTATACAAATAAAATCTACTAAGATATTACTTTCTTATTAGACTTACTTCTCTGAACGGGAAATTGGCTTCTGGGTAGAAGAGGCGTGACGGGGAACCGCCATCTTGAAAGGCGAGATGATATCTGGAAGAAAATAACAATTATCATTAGATAAACATCATTAATGACAAGGTCTCTTTTTATTGCTTTTAACTTGTGTTACTACTATGTTTCTGTATTTTATTTTTAAAAATATGTCGTAAAATACCATGAATTATTTCTTCAGAGATCGTCCATACCATTTAGTTGGCATACTTCTCGATCCAATAGCGTTGTAATATTGTACTAGTATATCAAATAATAACTATGAGAAATTCAAGCCTATCAATGAAACAAACACATTTTCACATAGTACTAGTAATACTAAAAATAATATCAAAACTGTCAAACGAAACAGTAATTTCATCTAAACACGTTGGGAGATATTACGGCGCCACCTCTTTGTATACACACTTGTTCAAAAATGTTGTCCCATGATTGTAATCCTTCCAGTCTTTGACAACTGACTCATCACGTGATGTCTCATTCTCACGAATGCTCATATCACAACAGCGAAGATAACACATCTCATTGCCAAACTCACAACAACAATGAAATCAAGGTTGATTAAGTATAAGGACCTTGAATAAAGTCAGCGCGGGCAACTTCAGTGAGACGACTGCTTTCTGGTATAGTACCGAGAATGTAGTTTCATTGCTGCTGGGGCAGTTATTGGGCTCTGCAACAACAAACAATGATAATGGGCTCCTGTAAATGTTGCTACTTTCATTGTTTCTTCATTTCTTGCTCAAATAATATAAGTACTATGCGAGTGTCATCAATAACAAACAAGAAATCTGATTGCCTGCGAATGATCTGATGTCATAACAACCGGTAGCAAGTTGCACAGTACCAATTCTCTTAAAAATAATGTTTGAAAGAATATTATCATCTAATTAATGTTACTCATAAGGCAGTGAAAATTGCGTGACATGTTTGAAGTAACACTTGGAACACATTAGAAAATGAATAAATAAATTAAAATTCGCGTATAAGGGGAGACCCATCCTAAAGGAGAACGTTTGAGCCTACCGAAGAGAAAGACTGTCAAGATGAGAGAGGGTTGTGCAAGGATCTCAAATCAAGAAAGAATATTTCAATCTACTTGCAAAAGAGCCCTTCACAATGAGGGCTAGATAAAACTCAAGACTATGACAGCGGCTGGTTCCTGTCTGTCGCTGACCGGAAGAATTACGGCCTTTTGTTGATATTTTTGTCGATATCCTTTATGTTTGTTTATGAATTTACGATTTTTATTTATGTTTATGTCTTTTGCTTATGCTTGTGTTATTTACTGTCTTCGAGGTGATAGTATTTAACACGACGCCCAATTTGCGCGTAAACTGGTAGTTACCGAACCACAGGGGCGCGGTTGTAGTGTTCAGATTGGTCTTACCGCGAACTCTAAGGCTGCTTGCCAAGCAAGGACAGTTTTCCCTTTTCCAGAAATCGCTCAATTTGACAACAGATCTTTTAAAAGCGTCAAACAAGTGGCAAGGTTCTATACAATTCATTCGTTGTTCCAGGGTCTGGACGGACGTACGGTCTAGTTTTCTAGACCGTGAACGGTCGGGATACATGGTCTAGCTTTCGAAACCGTAGATGGACGCTCGGTCTAGCTTTCAAGACCCTGGACGGCGGTACGGTCTAGTTTTCTAGACCGTGAACGGACGGGATGTTCGGTCTAGCTTTCGAGACCGTGGGCGGACACAGTTGTCAGACACTACTCGAGGTGCTAATCTGATTTCCCTGAAAGCATTGCGGATAGGATTCAATATCCGGAGTGTTCTCACAGAGGCTTACCAGAGTTTATTGCCAATTCTATCCATCTTTGTTTTTCTGGTAAAATCATTTAGGTGAATTTTCGTCCCAATAATTCTGATTTACTTGCCTGGTGACTTTCGTTTTATGCCGCGAATATTTTTCATTCCTTTCGGGCAGAGAAACATTTACAAATTTGGTTTTTGAGGATATGTTATGAAGAAAGTCTCGTTGTAGTAAGAACTCTTTCTCTCTCTCCATTGTTATATATATAAATGGGAACAATAACCCAAGGTAATCTGAAAGACACCCTTTCTTAAAGATCTTCGCCTGCAAATATTTTCGTTTATCGGTTAATAAAATTTTGCCATTATCTGCCAGCCTAATGGAAATTTCTTAAAGAAATTCAGTGTAAAGGATTTTCTGAAACTGAAGTGAAAAGAAAAGGAGAACGATAAGAAATAAATATATAAAAGAAAGAGAAAATGCATAAGGCTTGACGAATGGATTATAAAAAGTGATAGCGCACTTCCTCCCTCTCTTTCTCTCTCTCTCTCTCTCTCTCTCATAATGTAATGTAATATAGAATTTAGGCCAAAGGCCAAACACTGGGACCTACGTGGTCATTCAGTTTGAAAAGTGTAACAGGAAGGAAACTTTGCAGTTGCACTATGAAATAATTGTTAGGAGAGGGTGGATAGCAAGATGGAAGAAAGATAATACGAATGGAGGTACAGTAAAAGGAATGAAAGGGGTTGCAGCTGGGGGTCAAAGGGAATCGGGAAAGAACCTATAGTAATGCCGACAGTGCACCCCTTGAGGTGCACTGACGGCGGCGCTACCCTCCAACGGGTCACTCTATATATCGACCATTATGAACCAAAACGGAAGAGCACGCTTCACTGATAATGGTAATAATTTCAAAATACAAAAATATTTATTTCAAACAACATTACCTAAATAAATGACAATATTAAATATTCATTTACACAATAACCATTAAATGATATCCTTTTTTAATTATATAACTTGCTTCTAAATCAATTAAGGTGTCATTCCATTTTAACTTTCAATTACAATTATTCACAACATTCTTTGCGCTTTTCGCTAAATTTTACATATCCCTGTATCTTTCGCTTCTGTGTGTAAATACGATAGCCTATGGCTTGCTCTGAGACTCTCTCACCACTGGTGCCTGTATGCGGATTAGGACTACTGTGTCGACTCTCTCTTATATTACCGTCGTTTTTGACAGAAGGCGCACATCAATGATATAACGAGGGAGATAAAAGGAAATGCTATCGGAAAAAGATTAACGCGTACCCATATATATAATATATATATATATATATATATTATATACTACAGTATATATACACGTATATATATATATATATATATATATATATATGTAGTGTGTGTGTGTGTGTGTAAATATATATAAATATAGAGCTAATGTTATTTTATACATTAGTAAAATAATTTCCTTAAAGAAACTATAATTAAAACAGAAAAACCTAAAAAAACCGTTAGAAAAAAAACTGTCAAAAAGAAGACAGTAATAGCAGGTACTTTGGTCAAAAAAGGTAAAACTTGTTTATTATTCATGAAGAAAAAATATGTCTAAAAAGTCCCATTTGCATAGAGTTATCTAAACACCGCCTTCGCCTTTGCCAGCCCAAAAGACCCCAAGGCCACTTTCAGAGAGAGAGAGAGAGAGAGAGAGAGAGAGAGAGAGAGAGAGAGAGAGATGTCTCATCATTCTGTACTAACGTTCAAAATATTTTCCAGATTGCAACCTTAAAAATTGGGAAATATAATCGATATTAAATTCATGCCTATTGTCACAGAAAGGTAAGGATATTTCAGAATTTTCTGAAATAACATGTATACTAAGGTACACCATATACTAAGAACCTTAGTGCCTATACAATTATCACACCCGCCTCTATTTTCTCTTATCCATAATTAAATCTAGTAATAAATATTCCTCTCCCCCCATTCTTACGTAACATGCCTGAGACAAGACGTGAGGCTTGTAACCTCATCCCAGAAAGCTTGCGTTTCCCATCTATAGAAAAAAAGATACTACCCACCCACGCGCTCGTACACTCAGGCACATATACACACTACTCAACGTTAGGTTTCGATAAGACGGGATGATTTATATTCCACATTCTTTCATTAGATAGTAGGATCTAATCCATCCCTTCTTGTTGAAGCATAACACGATATATATAATATTAATAATATATATATTAATATATATAATATATATATATATATATATATATATATATATATATATATACATATATATATATA
This sequence comes from Macrobrachium nipponense, assembly GCF_015104395.2. NCBI lineage: Eukaryota > Metazoa > Arthropoda > Malacostraca > Decapoda > Palaemonidae > Macrobrachium > Macrobrachium nipponense. The sequence continues at coordinate 24,505,241 of NC_061091.1, forward strand.
TATACATATAATTGATATATATATATATATATATATATATATATATAATATATATATATATACACGTACATACAGTCAAATCATATGATTTTTTTTATTTTCAGGCACTCATTCACATAAATGTACATTATTCATAAACGCACACAATAATTTACCATTATTGTTTATAGTTCAGTTATTAAAAGCTGAATTGAACAATAACTTGTCATGCACTCTTAGCGATGATAGTGTATTGATGAAAAACAATGTTGATTAAAACCGTGACACACACACACACACACACACACACACACACACACATATATATATATATATAGATATAATATATATATATATATATATATATGTGTGTGTGTGTGTGTGTGTGTGTGTGTGTGTGTGTGTCACGGTTTTAATCAACATTGTTTTTCATCAATACACTATCATCGCTAAGAGTGCATGACAGTTATTGTTCAATTCAGCTTTTAATAACCGAACTATAAACAATAATTGTAAATAGTAACCCACCCGAAAAAACTGCCATCTAAAGATCTACTTTCTTTAAACGCGTTTCAAATAATAATAATAAAAGTTGGTCATCTTACGCTCCATCTTAATATATACTTCTTATCATTACAGAAATGACGGAGTACTTCGGAGAACCACAGAATTAAACCCCGAAGTCTAAGCGAACGCCCTCTGGTGCAAAGGCGGTGAAATACTGAAGGCGTGGGCGTGATATTGTGTCTATGTGAGTGGGCGTACCAAGAGACATCGACATGATGCCATCTGGAACTTATCTGCAGCGTCTTCCTCTCCCTTGTTTATTTTCGGTTCTTCTTCTTTGCTCGTTCTTCCATGAAGGTAGGTTCACTTGGATCTGATATGTGAATACTACCTAAAATTTAGGCCGAAAAGCCAAACGCTGGGATCTAAAGGTCATTCAGCGATGAAAGGGAAACTGAAAGCAAAAATGGTTTGAAAGGTGTAACAGGAGGAAAATATTATAGCTGCATCGTGAAACAACTGCCAGGAGAGGCGGAAAGTAAGATGGAAGAGGAATATGAACTGAGGTACAGTAAAAGGAATGAAAGGTGTTGTAGTTAGGGGCCGATGGGACGCTGGAAAGATTCTCAAGTAATGCTTGCAGTGCACTGAGTGAAGCGCACTGAAGGCACTTCACCCTACGGGGATAATTTTATATATATATATATACTATACATAATATATATATATATATATATATATATATATATAATATATATATTATATATATATATATTACAGAACGAAACAATTTGTTTTCCCCAGTTTTGATTATGAGGAAATGTGAATATTATAATGTAATTATATACCCAGAGACATTAAACCTGACACCCACGTAGGAGTTTTGCTGTCTTTGTAGAACAGCCTAGCTCTCGGGAAAGTTCAAATGTGATTTAAATGTCAAAACTAATTCAAAGAGCAATGGGTTTGTGAGCTGGCAGAGCTAGGAGCAAGAGGATAATAGAAGACAAATAGCAGAGATACTAGAATTCCAGAGCCTCCCAATGGTTAGGTGGATATCCTTGCAGATTCTGGTGCCAGAGGACCCCAATTCGAGTCTTGGAATTTTGCTCCTCTCACAGTGTGGGAGGGAAAGAGTGGGTGTCAGACCTCGTATCAAACACAAACCTGAATAGAAAGACAAAAATACAACCAAACCTTTCTGAAACTTGCAATAGACATTTTGGGCCTGATTTGAATGGCATTGTTTTATAATGAGGCTCGAACAAGCCAAAGGAGTAAGCGAAAGAGTGAATTCCTAAGCTCTGTTATAAAAAGGAGAAACCACCATCAACCTAAAATGTTCAAGACGAACGCCTTAAAAAGAGCAGCGATATAAATTGTCTGACCCAAGTAGAGAAACGAACGTTGATTGTATAAGCTGCCTTTGAATCAACTTCATTTTTTCAGAAAAACAGAATTTAACAACCCGAAGAGGTGTTCAGCTATATGGATGAAGGGATTTTCCTACAAGAGGTCTTGGTATGCACAACTTCGATTTAATTTTTGACTGAAGAAACATAAAATGAAATGAGAAGCAGAAAGTGACAACCACCACCCCCACCATCTTCCAAGACATATTTGCTATTAAAAACGATAAAGTGACACTTTTCTGTCTGTTATCTATACTGTTCCCTCAATCACCAATACACTGTTTTCACTTTCTTCAAGTATAAATTTTTCTTGCACATTTACGTAATAATTTCCTTGCTTGTCGATACATTTCCCGCCCTTCACTGCCATTAGATCATAAATGAAACTCTCCTTTCCACCTAGTACGTCAGAATCATTCGTATTCCCAAAGTGTTCTGTGACCACAAACACATCTTACACCTCGTCCCAGATGGCAAACTTTCCCTAAGTTTTCTCTTCCCAACAAGGCCCCATTCTTCTTCTCCCTGGGAACCGATTCTTCGATACTTTATGTTTGGGATTCCGTGTACAAGAGATGCTGATTTCATCGGAATCTCTCTCTCTCTCTCTGTCCCTATATTGGATACCTATTGTAAGCAGGTTTCTGTACAGGACACAGAGTATCTCCCAAGAAAGCATCGGAAATTCTCTCGCTCTCTGCCTCTGTTTCCCATATTGGATACATAATGTAAGCCAAGGTCTAGAGAGTATTCTCTAGACCGGTGGTTCTTAACCTTTTTATTACCACACCCCCTCTAAGAGTTGGTCTTTTCGTTCAGGCCCCCCTTGCATCTATGGGTGAAATTCCCTCCCAGATTTAAAGGAAAATAAAAGAAAATGAGAAAGAGAAAGGGCTTCGAGGGATAGGAAGGAGGTCAATGATTACAAAACATGGTAAGCCCGACGAGCCTAACTTGAGTAGCAGACTCTATAATTATAGGAAAGTAACGTTATAAGGGGATACTTTTGCATTTTTTCATTAACTTCTGAATATTAGTTCCTCACTCTTCTTAAGAGAATAACGAATATTATTAGAGAATTTTTTATTCTTAAATTTCCCTAGGGCTCGCGCCTCCCATGGAAATTGCTGACGACCCCCTAGGGGAGCGCGCCTCCCGGTTTAAAAACCACTGCTCTAGACCTTATTGTTGTAAGCAGATCTCTGCACAGGACACACGCGCACGTACGAAAACTTGGGTATGCTTACGCGTATTAAGCTGTTTTCGATAACAAGGGATGACTCCCGAAAAAAAATATCAGTCATCACTGCCACATTCTTACCAGATGCTTCCCTACAATGGGCCATTCACTTCTATCCAGCACAGACTCCTTTGATTCCTGGATGTTAAGGCCCCTCCTGTCCATTACCTCTTTCTCAATCTATCCATCCTTTTCTAGGTCTTCGCCTCCCCCATCCTCCCAACACTTTTGAATTGCTAATTCATTTCATACTCATGCAGCAACAAAACTACGTATGCAGGTAATATAATTACATATGCAGGCGACATAACTGCATATAGATTTATAGATCTTAGGCATAATGCCAAGCACTGGGTCAGCCAAGGCCATTCAGCACTGAAACGGAAATTGAAAGTGAAAGGTTTGAAAGGTGTACCAGAGGAAAACCCTCGCAGTTGCACTATAAATATTGGCATTTGTTAGGAGAGGGTGGACAGTGAGATGGATGAAAGAGAATATGAACGGAGTACAGTAAAAGGAATGAAAGGGGTTGCAGATAGGGGCCGAAGGAATGCTGCAAAGAACCTTAAGTAATGCCTACATTACACCGCACGAGGTGCACTGACGGCACAACTACGTATGCATATGCAAGTGATAAGTTCCTCAATCTTTTAAAAAAAACCAGAGCTCAAATGAAGATGAAAACCTGTTCAAAACCTACCACAGAACATAGATTTTAAAGGGAGAGGTCAATATAAATAAGCCTCCTCCAATTCTGAGCTACTTTGATATGATTAAAATCCCGATTTCTGAAACATCTTTCAATTTCTCCCCCTCGAGAAAATGAGTCTTATCTTTCGCTGCTCAAAAACATTCTCCGTAGAAGATGAAAGATGTGGAAATGCAAACTTTGGAGTTTCTTTTAAAAGTGAAAAAGGCTGACGATGAGGTTGATCAAACATCCGAAAAGAAAACATTCCCCTCCACCGCCCCCTCAATTTAAATGATAAAATTCCATTACCTCTTTTCTTCCGAGAATCTTGTCTGCCTTATAAGATAAGATTGAGGTCCGTCATCCCTCTCTGGTCTCGCGAGGCTGAGAAAACTGTCCAATGAAAACAAACCATCCGAATTAATCTTCGTCGAGAAAAGCCTCTCACGAGATTATCGGGCACAGCCACTCCTTCTCTGAATTAATAGGTTTAAAATACAGCTCAGAGAGAGAGAGAGAGAGAGAGAGAGAGAGAGAGAGAGAGAGAGAGTTACAAGGATTAGGATACCTCAAAGATTTATTAGTCGAGCCGGGGAGACATCGTGTGTTCATTTATTTCTCTCTCGGAGCAGGATTTACTACTGTTCATTCACAGTGTCCTAAGGATTTTGTCTAGCTTTCTTTTAAACTCTCCCGCCCTGTTGCTGTTTACAACTTCTGGTGGCAGTTTATCCCATGTGTCACATATCTTGTATGTAAAGAAGTTTCCATAATGAGAGAGAGAGTGAACGGCTTTGAGAGAGAGAGAGAGAGAGAGAGAGAGAGAGAGAGAGAGAGAGAGAGAGAGAGAGAGAGAGAAAACAGCTCTGACTCAGAGAGTAAGAAACAGCAGCTCTGAGACAGAGAGAGAGAAAGCATCTTTGTGCGAGAGAGAGAGAGAGAGAGAGAGAGAGAGAGAGAGAGAGAGAGAGAGAGAGAAAACAGCTCTGACTCAGAGAGTAAGAAACAGCAGCTCTGAGACAAAGAGAGAGAAAGCAGCTTTGTGCGAGAGAGAGAGAGAGAGAGAGAGAGAGAGAGAGAGAGAGAGAGAGAGAGAGAGAGAACGGCTTTGTAGAGAGAGAGAGAGAGAGAGAGAACGGCTTTGTGTGTGTGTGTGTGTGTGTGAGAGAGAGAGAGAGAGAGAGAGAGAGAGAGAGAGAACGGCTTTGTGAGAGAGAGAGAGAGAGAGAGAGAGAAGGCTATGTGTGTGTGTGTGAGAGAGAGAGAGAGAGAGATAGAGAAGCTCTGAAAGAGTGAGAGAAAACAGCTCTGACTGAGAGAGTAAGAAACAGCAGCTCTGAAAGAGAGAGAGAGAGAGAGAGAGAGAGAGAGAGAGAGAGAGAGAGAGAGGGAGACCTTACCTTACCTTACAGACCTTACATCTTGTTCGGGTTGCCCCAGGTCCCTCAGTGTGAGGCACCTCTAATGTCTACCAGAGAGTTGCTAGTACATCTTCCGGTATATTTTGCATCTTCCAATCTTGGATGGTCTGGGATGCAGTTTAGATATTTGTCGAGCTTATTCTTAAACACATCTACGCTCACTCCTGATATATTCCTCAGATGAGCTGGCAACGCATTGAATAGACGCTGCATTATCGATGCTGGTGCGTAGTGGATTAATGTCCTGTGTGCTTTCCTTATTTTTCCTGGTATATTTTTGGGCACTATTAATCTACCTCTGCTTGCTCTTTCTGATATTTTTAGTTCCATGATATTTTCTGCTATTCCTTCTATCTGTTTCCATGCCTGAATTATCATGTAGCGTTCTCTTCTCCTTTCCAGACTATATAATTTTAAGAATTGTAGTCTTTCCCAGTAGTCTAGGTCCTTAACTTCTTCTATTCTAGCTGTAAAGGACCTTTGTACACTCTCTATTTGTGCAATATCCTTTTGATAGTGTGGGTACCATATCATATTGCAATATTCAAGTGGACTACGAACATATGTTTTATAAAGCATAATCATGTGTTCAGCTTTTCTTGTTTTGAAGTGCCGTAACAACATTCCCCTTTTTTTATTTTTGCTTTAAGCATTTTGCCAAACAGAGCTTTTGGATTTTGATACATTGCATTAACATGTTCCTATTCATCATCACACCAAGGTCTTTAACTGCTTCCTTATTTGTGATGGTCTCATTATTAGGTCCCTTATATGCATATAGCTTTCTTTCTCTGTCTCCATAATTTATTGATTCAAATTTATCAGAGTTAAATACCATCCTATTTACCTCTGCCCAATCATATACTTTGTTAAGGTCTCTTTGTAGAGCGTTCCTATCTTCATCACAAGTAATTTCTCTACTTATTCTTGTGTCATCTGCGAAACTACTCACTACCGAATCCTTAACATTATTGTCTATGTCTTCAATCATAATAACAAACAGTATTGCAGCTAACACCGTACCTTGCGGCACACCGGATATTACCTTGGCTTCATCCGATTTCTCGTCCGTTTGCAATAACTATCTGTTTTCTGTTGTGTAAAAATTCTTTTAACCATCTTCCTACTTTATCCACGATATTGTGTTTTTCTAATTTTCTTCGCTAATATTATGGTCTACTTTATCAAAAGCTTTTGCAAAGTCTAAATAAACCACATCTGTTTCATTTCCGCTTTTCATATTTTTGAATATGTTTTCACGGTGGACTAACAGTTGGGTTTGTGTACTTTTTCCGGGTACGAAACCATGTTGTCCTTTATTAAACAAATTATTTTTATTAAATGTTTCATAATATTTTTCTTCATTACCCTTTCATACACTTTCATTATATGTGATGTTAGACTCACAGGCCTATAATTACTTGCCTCTAGTTCTTGATCCACTTTTGAAAGTAGGGGTAATATACGCTAATTTGTGCTCATCATATATCTTGCCTGTATCTACACTTTGTCTTAATAATATTGCAAGTGGCTTTGCGATAGAATGAACTACTTTCTTTAACAAAATAGCAGGAATTCCATCAGGCCCTGCAGCAGCTCCATTTTTTAATTTCATTAATAGCCTGCACAATATCAGCTTCATTAATATCTATGTCAGCTAAATATTCACTATTTTTCATCCCTTACTTCTATATCATTATCTTCATTATCTATTCTAGGGTGAATTCTCTCTTATATCGTTCTGCCAGTATGTTGCAAAATTTAACCTTTTTTCATTCGTTAATCTTCCCGACAATTCTCAGAGGGCCTATTTCTATTCTTCTTTTATTCATCTTCTTCGCATATGAGTATAATAGTTTGGGGTTTTTGCTTGATATTTAATAGGGTTTTTTCTTCCAAGTCCCGTTTTTCATTTTCTTTTGATTGTATAATCTTTTTTTCTGCATTTTCTATCTTACTTTTTAGTTCTATAACTTTCTTTCCATGCATTTTTTTCTTTTGCAAGACCTTTTTTCCACTTTCTGATTTTCTGGAACAAGATTCTTCTGTCTCTTGGTATGCATGAATGATGTTTACTTTTCTTCTTCGGTATATATTTTTCCCACTATTATCTCCAATATTTTATATAATATCTCCGTATTTACCCTTATGTCAGCACTTACCGAAAATGTTATCCCAATCTTTGTTTAATTCTTCATTAATTTCTGACCATTTTTATATTTTTACTGTAGAAGTTGTATTTTCCATATCCTTCCCACTTTTTCATTTCTTGCTTATCTCTATTTTCACTTGCTTTGGAATGAACAGTTAATTCTATGGAACATTATGGTCTGAATACTCGCATTATAAACTATTATTTCTTTAACATAATTCATCTCGTTCACAAATACTAGGTCTAAAGTATTTTCCTTTCTTGTTGGCAGGTGATTTATTTGTTGAATGTTGTATTCTAGTAGCATATCTAATAGCTTTTCAAATTGCCTCTTATCTTCTGCACTACTATTACTCTCTTTTTTATATGTATAAGTACAACACAATCTCCTATTCGTTCTTTCCATTCTACGAAGGGAAAGTTGAAGTCACCAGATAGGAGAATAGTCCAGTCCTTGTGATTTCTACATATATCATCCAATTTTTCAATTATTAAGTCAAACTCTTTAGTATTAGGAGGTCTATATATTACTATGTTCATCAATTTTTCAGATTCAAATTCTACGCTATTAGTTCACATTCTGAGTTACTATATTTCTCATATATTTTTCCTTGTTTTTTGTCTTTCCCATATATTGCGGTTCCCCTTGATTCCTATTTTTTCTATCTGATCTATAAGTTTGGAACCCTTTTATTTGATCATCATTCCCAGTCTCTTGGGAATACCAGGTTTCACTTATATTCATTATATCTATTTTCTTTTCATTTTGGGTTAGTTCTTCTAAGTACTCTATTTTTTCTTTTTGAGTTACTCGTAACTAAACCCTGCGCATTCATCACTATGATGGTTTGCGTGTTTTCTCCTTCATTTAATACTGATAGTAATAAGGATTTTCCCATGTCTCTTTTCCTGTTCTGGTATGTTGTTCTTTTTTCATTTCCAGAAATTCTGACATTAAAAATCCAACTTTTCATATATTTGATCTTCCTTCATCATAATTATTCATTTTGTGTCTGAATCTGCAATTTTCTCCGTTTCTGCAATATCCTCTTGCATAATAAATACAGTTTTTATCTCTTGAGTAGAATTTCGGAGCTGATGCTTTGAAATTCTTTGCTGACACCTCTGCATATCTCATTGGTGGTTTGCTTTTCTCTTTTACCTGATATTCTTGATTTCTCTCTTTATTTGTTTCTTTCTTATTTTGGATTTTATTACTTGGTTGGTTATTTATTTGATTATGATTCATGGCTACAGGTGCATATATTTGCATTTTTTGTCGAACTACATCCTTTTCCTTCTTTTAGGTTTTTACATATTGGTTTTTTGGATAGCAGATCTCTGCAATCATCCCCATATCCATCTAAGTATGCACATTTACCATATATTTCATAGTTTTGACATATCTTAGGATGTTTGTAGTAACATCTTTCTCCAAATCTGCAATTCCCTCTTTTCAAAAGGTTGCAGATTTTGTCTTTCTTGTCTATTTTTTCCTCTTTCCCGTCATTGTATAGATCTGGGTAGAGCCTCTTCGGGATTTGCTTTTCTGTTGTCATATCGTAATTTATTTCTTCGTAGGTATGCTGCTTTATTGCCTCATATGTAGTATCAATGAGTATCTCTGCATCCATACTTTTATCTTGTTCTTTGTTTTCCTTATTTTTTTCTGTCATTTCATTTTTGTTTACTTCTCTTCCGTTTTCCTCTTCTTCTTTTTCTTCTTCTCTCCTCTTCCTCTTCTTCTTCATCCTCAACTATTTGTACATTCAATCTTGATTTAATAACATTGTCCTATCCCATGATAGACATGTTGAACAAAAATTCTTGTATCTTTTCTCAAATCTTGTATTACCTCAGCACACTGTGGATGGGTCGGAATGTTGCATGCAGCACATTTTCTGATTAGGTTTTGTGGATTGACTATGCTATACCAAACCTTACACAGTTTGCATGCTTTTGGCATTCTTTTTCCTAATGCATCAATTAGTATATTCACAAGATTCACCTTATTCATTTTCTTTGTCGGAATATGTTGGTTTATGTATATTTTCTTTATGAGTCTCTTGACCACTTGGATTTTATTTGGAACTTCTTCAATTATTTTCAAGATGTTTTCATTAGATTTGTTCCAGTTTGAAGGATTATATCCTTCTAATATATCTATGAATGCTTTTGTATCTTTTTGGTTAGGACTGTTGCTGATTTCATAGATGAGAAATGCCAGTTCCCTTCCTGCTACCTCATCGTATTGCGAATCTGCTAGACACGCCAAATTCACCTTTTCCCGCAGTTGGAACTTACTGCCATCTTGTTCTGATTTATAGTATTACACTTGATAAACTAACTTAGAAGACGCTTTATCCTACTATTTTCACACTAATCTTATCACCGATAGTTCACGAACACTTCTAGATATTTCTCAAATTCTAGTCGTATGTTAAACTTGTGATATCTGTTGATTATTGTGACTTCACGCGGGTACGTCTCACCAAGCAAGATGGCTACTACGAGGGAGAGAGAGAGAGAGAGAGAGAGGTCATTAGAGGCGGCATCGAAAACTCTTTAGCAGCAGAAAACTATTTTCTTTGCCGTCATCTGTATTTCATGAATAATTGAACCTGCCTACTTTCAAGAGCCAGGTCAGACATCACTTTCACAATTTCCATACGAGACAGGGCATTTTTGGGGCTGTCTTGCATTTCTCGGGTTTCTAAAGACAAAAGAAGCAGTTCATATTTGGGGGAAAAGGGGAGAGGGACTATCTTGTACGTAAGCGCTAAATTAAATTGTAAATTAATTAGCCACAAATTAAAATGCAAAGAATGATGACAAAGAACAGTCAACAAGAAACATTAACTACAGTCAATCACAAAAACGTAGAAACACAGAACCAGAGAGAGAGAGAATGTCGCGTTCTATTTTTTTTTTTTTTTTATAATGAATGATGTTATTTCATGAAACATCGATCAAAACGGCACTTTGAAAAATATTATAAATGGATTAAAAAAAAAAAACTAAATGTACGCAAGACTTGCCAAAAACGAATCCTCATTAAAAATACACATTTTGTTATTTGGACTCCTTCATTTATCGGTACAGCAATCATCTACTTTTTTATAAATATTTTTGTCAATAAAATATCATTACTCAACCACCAAACCCCAAGTTCACGAGATTCAGAGGAAAAACTACCAGGACTGTCTTTTGATATCATTACTTACTAATTAAAACTCCCAAACTCCCCCTCGTTCACCAAAAAAAAAAATAAAAACCGCACACCACCTGTCCGCCAAAAAATATGTAATAGCTCCTAATGAACTCAGGGGGTAGTTGGGGAGGGAACCTTTGATGACGATCGACCCATTTCCGGAAAATAATCTACTTTTTCACCGTACGACTTTTGTTTACATATTTTTCCCCCTTTTAATTTGAAATGACACCGGTGAATGATGCATTTAGCTATTTCCACTATAATCCTTCTACGTTTCATCATTTTCATTTTAATGTCTGTCTCTAACTAGCATTTTATTTCCAGTGTCAAATATTTATCCCTTTCCCGTTCCATTCAAGAGGCTTCCGATGCAATATGTTATACGATCATATTTTCTGTCGCTCTGTCTCTGTCGATTTACCTCTGGACGAAGCTCGTAAGAAATGGGAAGGGCAATGAATCACTTATTTGATGGCAGCTAAGAGCCATCACTGCTTTAACTCGGGAACTTCACTTTCACGATAACCCACTTACCATTTTCACCATCATCAAGTAGTTCCTCGCTGGACGAGTGGTTTTCGCGCTCGGCTGCCAATCTGCTGGTCCGAAGTTCGAATCCCGGCTCGGCCAGCGTGGATAGAAATTCATTTCTCGATATAGTGTGCTTCGGATCCCACAATAAGCTGTAGGTCCCGTTGCTAGGTGACCAATTAGTTCCTGCCTCGTAAAACTATCTAATCCTTCGGGCCAGCCCTAGGAGAGCTGTTAATCAGCTCAGTGGTCTGGTGAAACTAAGATATACTTAACCTTTATTAACCTTAGTCAAGCAACTTACCGTTTCCGTCTCAATCAAAACCCCTCGCTCTCTTCCTCCACAGGACGAAGCATCTCTTGCATCCAGTGTGAGGCGGACTTGGCCCTGGGAGGCGACGACTCCTGCGTGAAGACCCCGCCGAAACCCGAGCCCTGCGACAGGTCCATGAGCGTCTGCATGACCATAAGGACGTACATGCCTGCGGAACAGGATTCCCGTGAGTCTGACGAGGAATTACTTGGGAGTCGTTTGTAAATTATCTTCTCTCTGTATTTCCTAACATTTTCTGTTAACTTCTTTCCAATGGACACCCTAATACAATTCCCGTATTTTAACAATTACATTTTTTCCTATTTATTCATGAATCTGTTAATTATTTTTTCCCCTTTCCTTGAATAAGTGATCTCTTATTTCTGCATTTCCTTTTGCCCCCTATGACTTTTTTCTAATGGACACCATATTCTTCGGAAGCTTAAATTTCAAGTTAATGGACCCATTGGGCTTGTTCCATATGAACACTGTTTATCTTCTGGATAATAATAATAATAACAATACATGTACCTACTACATGTTGATAATACATGAACACATGCATTTATAATACACATACACATGTATAATAAACATTACCGCAGACATGTTAACATTCCAAATACACATACTGATGATTTTTGCCACACATTTGCATTCAAGTTTATCTATTAATATAGATTTATACTTATGATGTGGATAATTTATTATGTATCATATCCAGTTGCATGCGGTGAATTAACATACATGCACATGCATAGCATATACATAATCATGATATATATATATATATATATATATATATATATATATATATATATATATATATATATATATCAAAAACAATTACAGGAGAAAAAATGAAAAATTACACTAGAATTACATTCCATCGGATTAAATTCAATAATATAATCAGGTAACATCTCTCTAATTAAGTCTCCTTTCCACCCCTCCTCGTCTCAACAGGCGTGTTGGTGTCCCTCGTCCGAACATGTGGCCCCACGGACATGGGATGGGACTGCGAGAAAGGCAGGAACGACAGAGGACAGGTGGCCGAGGTGTGCCACGACACCTGTGACTGGGACGGCTGCAACCCCGCACCTGTCAATCACCCCAGGTTGCTCTGGGTGACTCTGGGAGTCGTCTTCTTGCTCTGCTTGGTGCTCTGATGGTCATAGACCAGAGAGGAAGTCCCCTTCTCAATGCTCCTTTGTTCCTTCATTGCAATTATGTGTTGTATTTCGAATTCCTGCCTCGAGCTTCATCCTGATGCTCTTGCTTCTTAGTTGTTTTGATATCTTAGGATGCGTCCACTCATACACTTCACAAACTGGTTGAAAACAAGTCGGTGACTGTAAGCTGACAGTGAATCTTTGCCAAAAGCTGGATAATTCGATAAAGCACAGGTTACGGCAACCATAATGTCGTCGATTTGTATCAAACCTGTCTGTGAAGTGTATGCGATATGTTGCCAACATGGGGATACTGTCTTACAAGACATTGGTGTCGAGCTAATGGACTCAGTCTGGTTCAATACTCAATGGACAGTATAGGGCTTCTATGTAGCCTCAAACTTGGGGAAGTCATCAGGATTGAGTTCTTTCAAAGCATGAGATACAATGAAGGCTTTCGTTCACATTGAAAGAAGTCTGTGAATTCACTTCAAGAAATAATGGCAAAACTATATATAAACCAGTTCCCCATATTAAAACTTCCAGAACCTGCTTTTCCCGACTCCCTTTTTTAAGCTTCAAGCTGACAATTCTAAAACTTGAATAACACTCTATGAGAACTAATGCATAGCAGTATTGTTCAATTCAACTTTTGCATAATTAGTCCTTTCATACTATCTACTAATGGCTACTAATCTACTATATAAATCTTATATTTATGTAATTATCATTTTTGTTTTCAGTTTGTGTTTTGCTGGGCTTGTCCTAAAGCTAGTTAGTGTATCATTGTACTGTATTATATATATATATATATATATATATATATATATATATATATATATATATATATATATATATATATATATATATATATATATTATATATATATATGTATATATATATATATATATATATATATATATAATATATATATATATATATATATATATTATATATATATATATATATATATATACAGTAGACCCTTGACTCACGAACACAATCCGTTCCTAGACCTTGGTCGTGTTCCAAATTGTTCGTGACTCGGAGCTAATTTCCCCATAAGGTTTAATGGGAATAATATTAATTGGTTCTCGACCCCTACGAACCAATATATATTATGTATATTTTGCCTTATTTTACACAGATAATGTAAAAGTCAGTGTAAAAAACCTTAATATATCTAATAATATAATTTAAAATGGTAAACTAACACTATAAAAACGTTTGTAAAGTGAACACTTACTATGACTGGCGAGACTTCTGGCTTGACGGACAAGAGAAGAGGAGGGTGGTGGTGGGGAGGAGGTTATTGTGCGGAAGGAGACCCTCCCCCATCCAGGTCGGGGAGATCTCGTTCCGGAGATTCAACTCTTCTAGGTTTTTTTGGTGAACGTTTAATCACAACTTATCCAATGTCTGTTGCCTTTTCCTTCCTTGCATAACTTTTCTGAAATGGCTCATTAAATTTTCATTGAGCATATTCACGATCCTGTTCGTAACAATTTTGTCCGGATGATACAATTCAAGGAAGCACTGGACATCATTCCACTTTTCCAATGCGGCTTTTATCACATCACTGCTGACATCTGTAACTTCCTCCCCAGCCTCCTCTTCGTCAGTTGATTGCTCCCGAGCAAGTTGCTCCTGCTGCTCTTTGTGGAGTTGAACAAGTTCGTCCGCAGTCAAATCTTCTGAATGTTCAGCGACCAATTCTTCAACATCTTCGTCGTTGACTTGTAGACCCATACTGTTGCCCATGGACACAATTTCTTGCACAATCTCTGCATCGAAGCCCTCAAAGTCACGGACAGTTACGCACTGGGGCCAAAGTTTCCGCCACGCAGAATTTAATGTGCGGTACGTAACTTCAGTCCATGCGTTATCAATGAGGGTTATGCAGTGAAAAACATTAAAGTGCTTCTTCCAAAATTCTTTTAAGGTTAATTTTGTCTCTTCAGTTACACGGAAGCATCTGGAGAAGAGCGCCTTCGTATATAATTTCTTAAAATTGCTAATGACTTGTTGGTCCATGGGCTGGAGAACAGAGGTCGTGTTGGGTGGAAGGAACTTGAACTGAATGAAGTCATGTTCACTGCAGTCAGCCAAGTACGAAGGGTGTGCCGGGGCATTATCCATGATCAGAAGGCACCGCAGGGGTAGCTTGTTCTCTGTTAGGTACTGACTCACGGTCGGCGCAAACACTTCATCAATCCACTCCATAAACAAGTTCCGTGTCACCCCATCGCTTTTGTATTGGCCCTCCACATTACAGGCAGTCTGGCCTTATTTACGTTGTGCTGCTTAAAGGCACGCGGGTTATTTGAATGGTAGACAAGTAGCGGCTTTAGTTTCAAGTCGCCACTTGCGTTTGAGCATAACAAAAGCGTAAGCCTATCCTTCATTGGCTTTGTGGCTGGGAGCGCCTTCTCTTCTTGGGTGATAAATGTCCTGTTGGGCATCTTCTTCCAGAAGAGGCCCGTTTCATCACAATTGAAAATCTGTTGAGCGACGTATCCTTCGGCCTCCACGAATCGGCAAACTCAGTCACGAATGCCTCAGCAGCAGCCTTGTCTGCGCTAGCAGCCTCACCATGCCTAATTACAGAGTGAATTCCAGTTCTTTTCTTGAAGTTATCAAACCACCCTTTACTAGCCTTAAAATCATCTGGCGTGGCACTAGTAGAAGGAGTTTCCTTCAGCAAACTCTGATACACTTGCCGAGCTTTCTCGCAGATGATCGGCTCGTTTACACTATCACCTGCCATCTGTTTCTCATGTACCCACTTCAAAATTATTTTTTCTGCCTCTTCGAGGGTTTGCGATCTCATCTTGGTTAGTACTGTCACTCCCTTCGCAACATTTGCTTCTTTAATGGCATCCTTGTTTTTTCAAAAATTGTCGAAATTGTCGACTTGGCCATCTTGTACTCACTTGCGATATCGGTCACGCGAACACCACGTTCAAACTTTTCTATAATTTCTTTCTTTATTTCAATGGTTATCTTCCTCTGCACCCTCTTCTCACCATCACTCTTCACTTTCTTACTTTCACCACCACTCTTCACTTTCTTAGGGCCCATTATGAAGAAAATCACAAGTTTTAGCGCAAAAAATGCTAAGCGAATTGACGAACGTCTTGTACACAATGAGATGAGACAAAGAGCGATGCGTGGGTGACGCCGTGCGTGGGCGGCTGGAGGATGGCTGTTCCCATGCAACTCAAACGCTCTCACGTGTGCTGGGCGATTTCGCGCATTTTTCAAATGTTTGTGTCTAAAAATTAGTTTGTGAAACAAAGTGAATTGTTATTTTCCAGAAATTTCCAGCATTTTTCAAATGTTCATGTCTCAAAATTAGTTCATGACCCAAACAGAATTTTTATTTTCCGCATTTTTTTTGTTCGTATCTCAAAGTTAGTTCGTAGGTCAAGGGTGAAATTTTACCTATAATTTTGGTCGGGGATCGAGTTGTACGTGGGTCAATGCGTTCGTGAGTCAAGGGTCTACTGTATATATATATATATATATATATATATATATATATATATATAGACGCCTCTCAGCTACATACTTAAGAGCCCAGCTCACTGACAAGCGGCAAAATCTGATGGACACGAAACAATGACCCCTACAGTAGAGAATATT
>NC_061091.1:24522017-24527017 GCF_015104395.2 Macrobrachium nipponense
GTAGAGAATATTATCAATGCAACGCTGAACACAACCCTCAGCCAAGAGAAATCCCATATAACTTCTACCCTGAACTAACCTGTTTCACACTTATTTATCTGCAAAGAACCATAACAATAATAACAATATCACGACTAAAATAATCTAAAAAAAATAGTTTCATTATCTCCACTGATTAACCAGCAAATTTATTAACTAAAATCACTAGATGTATTCTTACAAGTCTCCATGATTTACAGCGCTCAGAGTTGGGAAAGTTCTGGGGCAGCAACCCGGCTCCCTACGTTAGGTTAGGTTAAGTTAAGAAACATTAGGCTAGGATGCATCACTTTTTTAAAAATGATTTTTGTATTGACTTTCTACTGGAATTTCATGGAAGACGGGAAGGAGAGTAACAAACATAGAAACAATTGGTTTACAAATAAAAGGGTCTGAATCATTCGAAACACAAATGGAACTGTTGCAAAAAAAAATCTCCTATGTAAACACATTTTGTGTGTACTTACGAAACACTGCCAAGCTGAGGTCTGTTAAATTAAGCTGAGGGGCTACTGTATGATGATTATACAATATAATTATTTATTCTGTTCTATGGAAGCTTGCTTATGTCAATGGCCTCATATCTGTTTCATAAGACTATTAGCACATTGTAAATAATAATAATAATAATAATAATAATAATAATAATAATAATAATAATAATAATAATAATAATAATAATAATAATAATAATTCTAACTCAATCAGGTAACATTTGTAAACATGGCAATGTGCCCTCAACGAAGTCTCTTTAGTAACTACTACAATTTTCTTATAAAATAATTATTTTATTGCAATGGATGATTATCTGTGTATCTGTTGAACACACCCCTATTATATTGGCATTTAAATTATCTTGAATATGATCATTATGGAAAATAATACCTTCAAAGCTCACTGGAACCTTTAAGCATGATTTCTAACAGAGAATATAAAATTTATCTTTATAAAGAGATATGGAACAATATGACTGACATTTCTGCTAACAGCTGTTATAAATATTCTCAAGTAGCAGTAAAAACACTTATTACGTGTGCCATTATAATCTTAGTGCTAAAAAGTACGATGTGGCATCAGTATGGACTCCTCCTTAACTTTCTTATTGTTATTTGTTAAACGTCTGTGGTTCTAAAATAGATAATACTTATTACCCTCTGAAGGACTTTTTGCAAGCCTTCCTTCTCTTCTCTATTCAGTTTCCTTTTTAATTCGGTTCGACACGAAATCTTAGTTGCCTACACTTCATAAAATAGCAAACCAAATTCTTCAACAAGAACCAGAACTTGATTAATGAGGAACCAAACTCTTCAAGTAGGAACCAAAATTATTAGTAAGGAACAGAAAAAAAGTTTATACTCTGAACCCAAAATAAAATTCCTTTGACCAAAAACCAGACCATTATCTCTTTTAACCATTAACAAAAAATACTTATTATTATCCATCGTATATGATTTTCTGTTTACATAACCAGCAACAATGTTACTTTTCAATACCTTCAATAGGCTTGCATATCTCACGACAACATATTGAAGTCTTTTGACAATCAACATTAAAACAGCCTATTCTTAATGAGTAACAAAAAAATTATAACATGCCATTGACAAATATAATTTTTTTAAATCATACTAAAGTTATTAATTAGATTTTTTATATATACGATATGCAGAAACAATACAACAAAAATGTCTGACGAGCAGCTTATTAAACATACTTGAAACTTTATAACAATTCACACTATTATTTTCAACCTTCACTGCGCTTCCTTTATGTTAATGAATATTCATTTGTTTATTATAGGATTAGATAACGAGATAATCAAATAAAAAACAAGGATTTTAGCTACATTTTATACTATTATTGACGGAGAATGTTACCTCCTTTAATTGATGAGCTGTTGCGTGTAATTTAGTATGATAATGGATATAATAAATGTGGAAAAATTACTAAATTTTTATTTATCGTAACCTACCACTAATAATTGCAAAATGTAGTTAGATGTAGCGTAGGAAAATCAGCTCTGCAGGCTGCAGCTTATGACTGCAAGTTTATTAAGATTTAGTAGGCTAAGGCCTGCTTCCTACAAAACGGAAAAATGCACCGATTCCTTTTAAGAGCTTTCGTTTCAGATTCGTAAGTAACTGTCACCGGAATGTCACTTACCGTATATCATTATCGAGAGCTCATAACATGTGACGGCCAGTTTAATGTATAAATGGCTTCCAGATTTGTTTACACTTAGACTTTACCACAGGTCACCTTCATTATTCGCGAATGAATACAAATTACATAGTACCTTGAGTTGGCACGGGCTCTTCAACTGTCCGTAACACCGTACTAGGTTGTCATTGTCATCTGTCAAGCCCATAGCAAGGATCATTTGGTTACTCTACGCAAAATGTATACCTCGACTCAACACAATGTCATCACAGCGAGGAGCCGAGGACCAACGGTTACTAAAAAACAAAGGCGCGCGCCGCGCAGGCCCCTGGTTGCCCGTTTCAAACGGGCGCTTTCTATCGCTGAAAAGATAAATAGTCATTCATGATATTGCTTTACATGGCCTGAGGAGTGAATAATACCAGCTATGTAATAAAAGCTATAAAATATATTTCTTCGTCTTAAAATGGAGATATTTGTGTATAAGAAGTGCTTGAAATAAAATCTTAGCAAAGCACTGACAAACCAGGAGACAAATCCAGAGTTATGCATGGATACATTACAGTATATGAAAGGGGTATCGAACAGATTCCAGAAAACTCTCTATAGAGATTTATATTTAAATATATGTACCCATACATAGCTGTGGATTCGTCTCTTCATTTCTAGACTCATGCTACTATGAGTATTTTTTATGACAAACCTATTTAAGTACCTACTACCCTCTAGATTGCAAAGTCCTCGGTAATAGGAAATTAATGAGTAAGGTTGTGAGATTATTGGGTTTCTGTACAAGTGGCAAGTGCTGTCAGGTAAGGTAACAGAACAATAAATCATGTACTTGGTGGTTAAATGCATGTGGGGGAATTTGAAATCAAGGTGACGAAGGGAATGGGCTAGCACCCTCATCCTATGGTACTTTGTTAAACTCAGAAGGCAAATGAATAAACAATGACTACTGACCATTTCAAGCCCTGCGATGCATAGGTTTTCTTAAATATCTTTTTAAATATCAACTGTATCTTCCTAAAAATTTGGCACAACATGTTTTACACCTTCCGCTAATATATGGCAATATAATCAAGTACCCGGAATTAATAATTAAGACACTTTACTTAGAAAATTTTCAATTTCCTCAGTATTAGTTGTAAATATACGAACACCTGTCGTTGGCTTAGCCAAAGAGTTAGGAAAGAAGCCCCGCCCACTCCTCTCTTTCTTACTCTGTCTGATACTTATGAATGGAATAGTGTACTACCATATGTTTTCTTTACGTTTTAAAATGTACACGAACTACCATTTATTACTGATTACTTTTCATAAAGCCATTTGTATGTTTTATTTAGCATGTACTTTCTTATCTATTTCCATGAGAATGGTGTGGTAGTGGGAAATTTAGATTATTATTGGAGATATAAATATGGAAGGAAAAAAACAGATAATAGTTTATTTAAAAGTAAGATCACTATATACATTATTTTATTATATATATCCAATAAAGTATGTACAATATATACAGAAATTTTACAGATTTTGAAGTAAATTTTTTAAGTAACCATGAAAACAGCATAGACATAAAATAAAAAACTGGTGGATAAATATATCAAAAATTATTAATTACAGGACTATATATACATACGTATAAGGATATTTCAGCTCACTCCCCATCGCTGTCTAAAAACAGATCGTCCTCGTCATCATTGGCGACGTTGACAACGATTGGATCTATAATATCCTGGACGTTATCAGTGAGCCAGTATTCCTTCTCGAAAGCTTGACTTCGTTGGACAGCTCCTTCCCACACCTGTTTAGTGACAGCAAGCCTTGCCTCCTCCAGTCTGGCCTTTAGGTCTGCCCTGGTGAAATGCCGTAACGATGAAAGTATACATATAGCTTCATATGCGCCAATACCTGCTCAATGGCATTGAGTTCAGGATGGGCGGGTGGAAGCCGGACGACAATATAAACACACCTGAACAGCTTGTAACTACTGCCCCTCCAATTTTCAGCTGGTGTTTTTCCAGTATATTATATATATATATATATATATATATATATATATATATCTATATATATATATATATCTATATAGTATATATAATATATATATATATATATATATATATATATATATATATACTCTAAATAAACCAAGCGGTCATAATAATCTCCAAAAATAATGAAACACAAATAAACTTAATTGCATAAACTAATTTGGATACATAAAACAATAATCCATAAAGTAATCTAAAAATGTAAAACACTATACGTCATAATCGTAGTACGGTACACTTTCATTGATATTTTGTCAACAGGGAGAGAAATAACGGTGTCCGAAAGTCTCAGTCAAATACAAAGAAAATTGGGAATGTTCAAGAGTAAAATGCTATTATTAATAATTTTAGATACTTAGTTATATTGCCATACATTAGCGGAGGTCTAAAACATGTTGGGCCAAAATTTCAAGATGATACAGTTGATATTTAAAAAGATATTTAAGAAAACCTATGCATCGCAGGCCTTGAAATGGTCAGTAGTAACAAATTTACACATTACCCTCGCCTCAGCTGAAATTATTATAGTCATGTGATTTATTCTGGTCAATGTAATACTGTAATATACGTACACCTTTATAAATAAGTTTTTAATGCTGAGTGTGAATGCATGACTAAAGTAGACTACCAGATTTAACAACATTTCGAATAACTGTTGCAATGATTTCCTTACAATAAATTGAAATAAAACGTAAACAATAAATTCAAAAAACAAAACGGCGCTTCGAGTGAATACACGCGTTGTACGAC
>NC_061091.1:24532017-24544517 GCF_015104395.2 Macrobrachium nipponense
TCGGAAGTCACGTAAAGCCGTTGGTCCAGCAGTTGAATAACCACTGGTTCCATGCAACGTAAAAGCACCAACAAACAAACAAATCGGGGTTCTGTCCTTGGCCCGTACTTGTTTTTTATTTACATTAATGACATCGATGTAGGCTTAACTAGCAGGATAACCAGATTTACAGATGACACCAAACTAGGTGTAAATGCAGCAGACCCAGATACAATTGAAAGTTTAAGAAATTATCTAAGGAAAGTAGGAGATAGGTAAAAAAGATGGCAAATGCCTCTTAACCTGGATAAGTGTAAAGAGGAACAAACAACCCTCATGCCAACTACATGCTGCTTGAGAATGACCTAGATAGTGAAAAACAAGAAGAGGACCTGGGAATCATTATTACTAAGGACTTAAAATCCACAAAACAAAACATAAAAAGCTGAAAAGAAGGCTCAGAAACTAGTGGGATACATAAAGAGGCAGTTAAAATACAGAATTAAAAACCGTGCTGCAGCTCTATGCCTCTACACATTAATAGTTAGACCACATCTTGAATATGCAGTACAGTTTTGGTCACCAACACTGAGAACGGACATAAATATACCAGAAGGGGTACAAGCAAGAGCCACAATCTTAATTCCATACGTCAAGCAATAGGTTACCAAAGACGACTAGAGAGTCTGAACATGTATGACATAGAAACACGACGATTGCGAGCACAACTAATAGAAACATTCAAGCTACTGAAGGACTTAACAAAAGTAGACAGTAACCTCTTCATATTACACGGAAACCAGACAAGAAATAACCGATGGAAATTAGAACTAACGAGATACAACACATCTCATCGTGGAAACTTCTTTACTTACAGGATATGTGACACATGGAACATACTGCCACATTAAGTTGTAAACAGCAGCACTGTGGAAGAGCTTAAAAGAACACTAGACAAAATCATCACATCATCTGTGAATAAATAGTAAAACCTGCTCCTAGAGATAAGTGAGCACATGGTGTCTCCTCGGGTGGGCAGGTAAGTCTTTGAGACATCCTAATCCTTGTAACTCCTTGTAACCCTCCATTCACGAACACATTTTATTATCGCACAATATAGCATCTTAAATCAGTTACTAGCTTAATCCGCTCTTCCTTCTTGCCTGCAATCCAGCGTGGTCGACCATCTACCAGGTTCAATTCAACAGTGGCACAAACAGTTGCCAGGAAATAGCCCTACATCGTTCCCTCCCCCTGGGATCAAAATTGGAATTTGTTCATGAAACTAAACTCGTTCAAGGTAATGAATGAAATTCTTTTATATATATAAAACCATCCAATTACTACATCCAGTAAACAATGTTATAAGAAGGCAACAGAGCGTAACAATTAATATCCATGGCTCTCTCTTTCTCAGCATTTGAAACTTAATTTTCAGAGCGAACAGGACCAAAGAAACCCCGAGTGCTAACGAGCCCGCCAATATCTTCCAGAAGAAAAACTCTGGCTTCTATCTCCGTTTTCTAAAACCTTTTTTTTTTATTTTCCTCTAATGGAGGATAAACCTCCCCCATTTCTTTCGGTGTCTTCAAATATTTCCTTCTCCGAGGCATTCTGTGGCCGCGGCCCTGTAGTTGTATCTCTTCCTAGATGTCGAAGGGCGGGAGGTTTATCTGTCGAGAGTGACCATTTCGCCGCTCCAGGGAAGGAGTCTCCAATACTTATCTGTTGGGTTTCTGTGTGGAAGACATTCTGATAACGGCGGAAATTCTCTCTTTCTTGATACGCTCATATATATATATATATATATATATATATATATATATATATATATATATATATATATATATATATAATGTATGCATATTTACACACACACACACCCCATTTATATATACGTTATATATAACATATTTTGTGATGAGATTGCTAGCACCATGGAATACTCCACTACAGCCCACAGTGGCCAACCAACTACCAGATTGTCAATTCTAATCTTATACCAACAAAGGTACAATGACATTTAGTGCAACTTGCTTAAATTGCCTCACCTCGCCTAGGAATCGAACCTTGACACTTTCTCAGGTACTGAGATTATTTTGTCTGCCCTTCTTCCCTCAGATCTGAAAAACTACTGAGGCTAGGGAGCTGCAAATTGGTATGTTAATCATCCACCCTCCAATCATCAAACATACCACATTGCAGCCATCTAGACTCAGTAGTTTTTATTTTATGTAAAGTTAAATTTGGTCATGATCGTGCATTTGGCATCACTATATGTGCCACCAACACAGACCACCACCGGGCAGTGGTTTAAATTTTTATGGGCAGCAGGTGAGAGTGTCATGGGCCGTGAATGAGTTTCATACAGCATTTTACGCCGGAACAGAAAACTCAGTTGCGCCGAAGAAACTTCGGCGTATTTTTTACTTGTTTAATGATGTAGATAAAAATGACACACGATGTGGAATGGGAACAGGAAAGGACGGTTACATCGAGCGCTACATCTCAGTGTTCGTGCGAGGAATGGGGTCTAAAACATCACACCTGTCCAATGTTCCAACACTAAAAACTTGCCATTTTGAATTATGACTCTATGAGCACTTCTTTCCCCTCTCATTCATTTGCATTTGAATCTGAGAGATTTTTTTCCCTATAATTTAATTTGCAATCGTTCTTAGCACTTGTGTTGCCTATCATTTTTCCTGCATTCGGTTTTGAGCACTTTTCCCACGTCGATTACTTCATATTCAGTTCTAAGCACTTTATTTTCCTATAATTTGCTTCATAGTCGGTTCTGAGCACTTTTTTCATATAATTTACTTTATATTCGGTTCTGAGCACTTTTTTCCCACGTCGATTACTCCATATTCAGTTCTAAGCACTTTATTTTCCTATAATTTGCTTCATAGTCGGTTCTGAGCCCTTTTTTCATATAATTTACTTCATATTCGGTTTTGAGCTCTTTTTTTTTTTCCCCTGTAATGTACTTCATATTCGATGCTGAGCACTTATTTTCTATAATTGACTTCATGTGCGGTTCTGAACACTTTTTTCCTATAATTTACTTCATATCCGGTTCTAAGCAATTTTTTCCCTATAATTTACCTCATATTCGGTTCTGAGCACTTTATTTTCCTATAATTTACTTCATATTCGGTCCTGGGCACTTTTTTCATATAATTTACTTTAAATTCGGTTCTGAGCTCTTTTTTTCCCTATAATTTACTTTATATTCGGTTCTGAGCTCTTTTTTTCCCTATAATTTACTTTCATATTCGGTTTCTGAGCCTTTTTTCCCTTTTCATAAATTTACTTTTTTTCCCTATAACGGTTTCGAGCCTCTTCCCATAATTTTTAATATTCGGTTCTGAGCTCTCCCTTAATTACCCTCATATTCGGTTCTTTGAGCTCCTTTTTTTTCCCTATAATCCACTAAATTCGGTTCTGAGCTCCCTATAATTTACTTTAAATTCGGTTCTGAGCTCTTTTTTTCCCTGTAATTTACTCCATATTCGGTTCTGAGCTCTTTTTTTTCCCTAGTCAATTTACTTCCATATTCCGGTTCTGAGCTGTCTTTTTCACCTTCCACACCTTAATAATTTACTTCAATAGTTCGGTTCATAAGCACTTTTATTTTCATAATAATTACTTTTTAAATTCTGGTTTCTGAGTCTTTTCTTTTTCCCTATAATTTACTTCATATTCGGTTCTAAGCACTTTATTTTCATATAATTTACTTTAAATTCCGTTCTGAGCTCTTTTTTTTCCCTATAATTTACTTCATATTCGGTTCCGAGAACTTTTTTCCCAATCATTTTACTTCCTTTCTTGCATTCAGTTCTGAGCACTTTTTTTCCCTGTCATTTCACTTGTATTCGGTCCTAATCACTTCCTTTCCAATAATTTATCACCAGCAGAGCTCCCCAAAGGCGAATCTCTGAACTCTCTGCATTGCATTTCAATCAGTCCTCCAGCATGAAACTGCTAACAATATGACAATCGATACAATGCAAAATGATTCTTCATAGCGGAGGTGAGAAGACATAGTTTAACTAAGCCTCGTATTCGAGAAAACTCTCGAATTTGGTGCTGAAGCCATCAATTTTGAGAAAATTATAATGCAATTATTAAAACATGATTTAAATGTGAATTTATGGCTTTTTGAAAATCAATCCTATATGGGATGAAATTTAATGACCTAAGGTTTTATCTGCCGAAAGATTTTTCTTTTACCTTCAATACCTTCGGAGTTATTAGCATTTGAATAGAGTTAGGGCCGTCAGAAATGAGAGCCCATTTCCAGCAATAACTTCGCTTCGCTCATAATTAATTGATACAAGCCCACCGCTGACGCCAAAGGCGAAAACATTTCATTAAACAACACACTGAGACATAATGTTTTTGAATGAAGGACACCTTTAATTAAAATAAACTTTTAATTTTATCAGACACCTGGATATAGAATTTTATTGGGATTAACAGGAAGAGCAGAAAAAGGCGAGGGTCAAAATCCCTCTAAGAAATTTCATTACAGGATGACAGATCCTGATTTTCTTACCTTTTAAAGACTCCTATTATTTTCACTTTTCGCTGATGAGGAAACTTAATAACCTCAGAGAAGTTAAGCTTTCAGTGACAAATAAAAACAAGTAAAAATGCGCAGTCGAGTTTTCTGTACAGTGTAACAGTGTATAATGCTGTATGAAACTCTCAGCCACGGCCCGTTGATGGCCTGCGTTGTTTGAGACGCACGAATTATGTCAAATATAACCTTAAATGAAATCAAAACTACTGAGACTTACAGGGCTGCAATTTGGCATGGTTGATGATAGGGGGGTTGATGAGCAACATGCCAATTTGCAGACCTCTAGCCTCAGTAGTCTTTAAGAACTGAGGGCGACCAGAAAAAATGCGGACGAACAGACAAATAGTCATCTGAATAGTTTGCTTTTACAGAAAATTAAAAAAGGGTAGATTTGATCAAACAATCATTAGGCCCAACGTCATTTCGGTTCAATTAAATTACGAAATAAAATTATGCTCTCATTTTTCTTCCACGGAGCCAGGCGGAATAGAAATAAATCAATACAAATAAGAATGAGTGTAACCATTCCGCACCTCCCTTCTGAGGCTTACGTAAGATGAAACGACGAAGGTAAACAACACATCCGGATCAATCTTCTTCCTTCAGGAAAACTTCTTCATAAACAATTATCTTCTGAAGCCACTCGCCGAATCTTTACTGATAGATGAAGTGGATCTGTTTAGAGAGAGAGAGAGAGAGAGAGAGAGAGAGAGAGAGAGAGAGAGAGAGAGCTGAAAATATAATAGTGTTTCTTCAACCAATGAGTCTAGCGTTTCGCAGCCGCAAGCGATTTTAAAAGCCTTTTACCACAGCAACCTGCCAGACCTCAGCTGGAGTGCTCGCAATTCTTTTTCCCTTTCTGTTTGTAATTAACCACAGTCACCTCATTATCAGGTGCATAATTTACTGCTTAAATGAAGGAATGTAAAACATAATTTTTAAAAAAATGAGCCTACAGCGTTTTGCATGTACCCGGTATCGAACCCAGACCCTATTACTTGATGAAGCTGGGGCAGTTGCCACTCTACCACAATGCAAACCCGTTCCCCTCGTCTCTCTCTCTCTCTCTCTATCTCTCTTCTCGTAATGTGTGTATTACGTAAAATGAAAGTAAGCTTCACCTGCTTCTGTAAGCTATGTAAGTCTATAAGTCATACAAAATCGTCTGGAGCCAGTTCTCGTAATTTCATAATAATAACAGAGACAGTTGAAGCTTTCTGAAAACGGTGAAAACACTTCCAGCTAAGTGCTTAGAAATGCTAGAAAGCTAAAGTGGTTCCAGTAATTATTTGTGTCGATTGTTGAGAACAAAATACTACGAATTTCGGCGCTTTCTTATAATAAAAAGCACGAAAGGGAAAAGGCATTTCGTTAACCAATGCAATGTGGGAACTGAGCTTATCAAGAACTGGTCCTGCAACTAAAAATTAAGAAACCACTTACGGCGGCAAAGGGTTGGGAAATCCTGGAAAGTTTACCTGAACTTTTAAATATAAATCAAGAAATGGAAACCAGATGTTCCCGGCAGTGTTTTCTAAGGCAGATCTCATGGTCTAGTCTAGATAACAATTAATAGAAAGAATCAGTATTCTGATAAAAGCAAAATGTAAATTTATGCATATATATATATATATATATATATATATATATATATATAAACTATATAATATATATAGGGAGCAGGAGCAGGAACAAACATGGCGAAGTATTTTACACTTTATTCCGACGCGTTTCGCATTCAGCAGAATGCATCTTCAGGGTCTGTATAATAAATAATGCCTAATATAAACAAAATTGATTTGAAAATGTCTAAAACTTATTTACAAACTAGTTAAAATGAAAACCGAAACTTCACACATAGATAAAAATACACTAACAATTGATAAAACAACAGGAGAGATTAAAAGCACCTACGTTAGTTAAAAGTTCAGATAGAAAGTTAAAACAAAAAACTAAATAAATAAATTAGTAACATATAAAGTTAAAAAATATTTGAGGAGCACTGGGGGTCGACCTACCATGGTAAGAGATAAACAAAAAACTAAAAGAATGTACACAGAAACATATGCTTAAGAATGATACAAGGGGGTGGAGGTGGTCTGGTTGTTCAACTGCGGAACAAGTTGTTTAATAAAAAGGCTCTCAAGGATCAATAGTTCATTTGGGTGGAGGTTTGACCAACAACAACAAAATCCTCATATTTAATATCAACTTTACATTTTTTGCTATGTTCACGTATACTGGACTGTTCAGGATTTGATAGTGAACATCCAGTACGGAAACTAACCACGGCCACTAACTCCCTTGTGTCAGTCTATGCGAACCCTCATCATCCTCTGAGAAGAACCCACGTAAGTTCCCAGACTATACATCTGGGACAAGAATATTTGTACACTATACCAGAGGACATGAGGGGGGCTTAAACGATCTTTAAATTTAAACATGGATCCAATTGTTAGTGGATTGACAGGAATGAGTTTTACCTTTAATGCGCCAAAGTATTTTAGTACGATTTTAGTAAATTTGGCCCTAAAGGAATCATCGTGTAAATATGGGAATCGGGCATAAAAAGGAAGCTTTGGAATATTAATTTCATTGGTGTTGGTGCAAAACTCTTTATTAAGGACCTTGTAAATATTCTGTTGACGAGCTTGGTGGAAAAGCAGTTATCGTTAAAATATGCTAAAAGAAAGGCAATTTTAACGATAACTGCCTTCCCTGTGCATTTTATCACTTCGGCTGACCCGCCTGCTTTCTCCGTTAACATATATATATATATATATATATATATATATATATACATATATATATATATATATATATATATATATATATATATATATATATATATGTATGTATGTATGTATGTATGTATGTATGTATGTATGTATGTATGTATGTATATATATATATATATATATATATATATATATATGTATGTATGTGTAGTATGTATGTATGTATGTATGTATGCATGCATTGTGTATGTGCCATGTATACATCAGAGACAATTGTTCACTGTCTGTTAAATACGTTATTCTAGCAACAGAGAGTTTTGATTTATTTAAGTTATCTAGCGTCACAACTACCAAGGTCATTAAGGTTAGGCCGTGCTAGTGTATTTAGGTAGGTTCAACGCATTACCAAAGAACATTCTGTGGATGTAAAAAGCGGCTAATATGGTGCACTTTTTCTGCACAGAGGGTTCATCTTGTTGCGGTAAACACACACACACACACACACACATATATATATATATATATATATATATATATATATATATATATATATATATATATATATTTTCACGAACTGTACCAAATGCCTGGTTATTGCACTTACCAATCATAGAATCCCAAGTTACCTTACAGCAGCCAGATACTTGAGCTTTCATAAATAAAATAGTAAAATACAGCTAAGAACCCTAAAGGCAACAACAGTGATCCCTTAAAAAGCTTATTTAACGGGCAGAAAATCAGACTAAGTTCATTAAAACAAGTGTGAGGTATTCATATAGGTTTAAGTTAATTAAAGGGCATCATTCCATCGAACAACTTTAACTGTCTCCCCTGTCTTAAATCACTTCAAGAAAATTGAAGGAACAGCACAAACTATCTCTTCGGCATATTGCAATTTTAATGTCAGTTGTGTGGCCAGTTGTATTTGGACCCTTGTATAAGTAACATGTTTAAGAATTACCTCAAAGATACAATCACAGACTAAGAATGACCTCAAAGACAATCTCAGACTCAAATGCAAATTAGTTGTCTTATAGATATTTTCTTTGTATATGGATGTTTTGTGAGTAAGTTTACCCTGAAAAAAAAGGTCTTTATTGCTTACCAAAAAATTTGTATGTGGTCAGTTGCTGCCCTGTATAATCCTTTAATTGTCTTCTCTGTTTCTGAGCAGTTGGACTTAATCTTTAAGCAAACCTCTTAAATTGTACCCTTGTTTTTTGGGGGGAGGGAAGGTTACAAATTCTCCAGGTGTGTTGGATGTTATAAGTACTTATTTCCTTTATAATCCCTATCTGCCATTTATATGACCCTTCCCTGTACACTCATCTTCTTTTGTATGTCGGTTCCTCCAAGGTCGGTCTGCTAAGTAAAGGACCCTGAGCCGAAAGATCTCAAAGCACTCCACTGTTTCACTTTCTTTCGTGGTTTTTACCTTTATTTATATATCATCACGTTCCAAATTTTCGTAATTCAGTTATACATACACTTATATAATGTATTTGTATATATATATATATATATATATCTATAATATTATATATATTATATGTATATATACTACATATATATATATTTATATATAATATAAAAAGCAAAAAAAAAAAAAAAGTATATATACTATATAGTATATTCTATATATGTAGATCATACAATATATATATATTAAATATATAGATATTATTATTATGGATATATAAAAATATATATATATATATATATATATATATAGATATATATATATATATATATATAATATATATTATATATAGTGTGTCAGTAGTTTACTGTATAAACGAAATACTGTTCTCAGTTTCTGCACTCCAAGAGAAGCAACTTAAAATTTAACAGTTGACAGGTTTGTCTTTTTCTCAGCCTGAATTTGGTATTCTTCACTTCTAAGAAAACTTTAGAAATATTTGATTTAAGTAAACAAATTAATGAATAATTATAATTTTTGTTCAATGATTATTAACAGTTGAAAAATAAACGTGGAAATTATGTTGAATCATTAAGGTTCATTATCTTCACTCGTCAACGTTGTGTTCGCTGTCAAATTATTCCTTTTGAAGTAAACTTTAAATTTTCATCATTCAGTTTTGCCCCTTTAGCTCGTTTGCCATCAAAACAACGGCTTTGACTTTTTGTGTTGTAATCAAATAACAGCCTTTGTTACAAAAGTCCACTTACAAAACGCGTAAAAAAACGTTTCATTATGAAAGTATTTTTATTTTTATAATCCACACATCTCTGGCTTCTCCATTCTCCCTCGAATTAAAACTCCACCCTCCATCCGCACACGAAATACTGACCATCAACTGTTAAATAAAACGATAATTGTTGCGACGAAGGAAAACTTTCGGTAAAAACGAATTACAACTCCGACTAGTCTAACAAAATTAGTCTATTTTCCCAGGTATGCCATTTTTTCCCTTGTTTTATTCATTATGCTATGTTTCTAATGAGGACTGAACTATAGAAAAGACCCATGTACGAATATTCAGTATATTTGGAGGCTTGTTATTGTCGGTTGAGAGGTGGCCTTGTTTCGTTGTTAGGCCGACATTCTGTCGTTAGTTTAAGTCCCTTGCTAGACCGTGGGTTAAGTTCGTTAGGTGACAGAACTGTTCGGCTTATTTCACGGACTTTGCTGAATTTGCATGTTCAGTCATCCCACTGATTTCAAGTGTTCTCGATACCTAGGCTGGCAACCCATTTACATTAGCAGTAAAATGGGACAAATGTTGATTCAGCGCTGTGCTTGGAGTCGTTGCAACTTAAACGACGCATGAAAATCATTGTGGCTGACTTAATACAAAGCCCTTCATATATTTTCTGAAATTAGATTTGGATCACGGTTGTGGTGTTATTGGGCGCAGTGGTTGCATGTACAACAACAACAACAACAACAGCAACAACAACAACAATAATAATAATAACTTCAATGAAGTATTGCTTTAACCTACAGTGCCTACAGAATGGAAGAACGTTTTTTTATATAATTTGTTGGAAACATTTAGACAGCAAGATTGTTTTATATATCAGTTTACATTTGATGTGGTTTCTAAGACTGAAATTAATTTTTCAGACAAACCAGTGGATAGTGCTACGACAGCGGCTTTGGGATATGGGTTAAGCTTTGGAGTATTTAATGGTAACCTGGACTGTGTCGACATTTCAAAATCCTTTTGTTATTTGGAAAAATTTAATCAAAACCTATGCCCTGATGATATCAATATTTGTAAAGGTATTGTGTATGGTGCTATGGGTAAACCTTCTCCCCCTAATGTACCCGTGAGATTTCTCCAGGCTTTTAAGAAAATTAAAGGAGACGAAACAGTGAAAGTGACAAAAGCAGCTAAATCTAATGCAGTGGTAATAATAAATAAAAGTGACTATGTAAGTAAAATAATGACATTGCTAAATGATACTGATACTTATGCGAAACTGAGGTCTGACCCTACACAGACAGTGAACTCCCATTTTAATAAACAAATTAAATCCATTTTGAAGGGCTTGGACCATTTAATTAAACAGTTTACACAGCAATGCGCCTCCCTACCTTATATGTATGGTTTAGTCAAGACACATAAAATCAATAACCCTATCAGATCAATCATTAGTTCAGTGGGCTCAGTTACATATAATTTATCTAAATGGCTTGTAAAAATTCTTGCTCCTTTGGTAGGAAACATTTCTAACACGAATGTTAAAAAAATGTTGATTTTATAAACGAATTGAATAGTTTAAATTTGAATTTTGATTTTAATATGGTTAGTTTTGATGTTGTTTCTTTGTTTACAAAAGTGCCTGTAGATGACTTACTTGAATATTTGGAGGATGAATTAGAACGTCATGACATTCCCTTAAGTGTAGCAAACCTCATTAGTCTCTATTAGAGTAACGCCATTTTTTCTGATTTATTTAAGTCAACCTTGTTCTAGATTTAAGTACATTATTTCTTAAGGCAGTTAATGTTAAGGGTTTAGTATTTTGTTTACGGTATAGTTTCTCGCCTCCTCTCCGCTCACTTAATTGCTTGAACTATCGTTTTAACGATTGTGGTTTGTTTATTTTTCGAGTGCGGCATGACTCCTGTGAGGTGACTTTTGAAGGACGGTGCTCGGCCTAGACGAGTTCGGGGCGTACTTTGCTTCCTGATACCTCTGCAGCTGGCGATTATTGGAAAACCTTCTTGCATCTTGAATCTTTTTTTTGGAGCTGCCCTTCGCAGGTACACTTCTGTCACCTGCGACGTCGTGTGACCTGCATTCAACTCAGTTGACTTTGTTACCTGCGACTTCGTCGTACTGCCACCTTAGTGGTTATATATATTTCCCAAAGGTATCGAGTGCCATCGTGTTCTGCCGGCACTAGTGGAGATTTGGGCAGTCATATGTGTATCTCCAAGGACACCTTAAAGCTGCTGCTGAGGGAGCAATCTGGCTCGTGAGGTGTCAAGTAGGGAGACAGATACCAGGTAGGAGTTTGTCTTTGTGTTGTCGGGCAGGACCGCCTCCGACTCCCCTGTACCTGTGGTTACCTGAGTATTCATGTCCTCCCTCGTCTGCAGAGCTGAAAAGTATTGGATCACGGCCTCCTTAAAGGCGATTTGAATTTATTTTGGATTGCAGCTTCCCCTGTTTTGTGTGAGGAGTTTGTTTATTTTTTCTTTTATATATCTTATTTTTTTCTATATATCAATCTATTAATGCTATATTTATAGACTCCGGTGGTCCTTATGGCCTATCGGCCTTGGTGTTTGTTATTATAAGGTGTTTAGACTGTAATTCATAGGTAAGAATTTAAGTTTTCTCACTTTTATCCTTCGCCTTCTTTCCTTCACTTATAGTTATAGGTATATTTGGATTTTGGTCTGGCCAGCCATTGTATGGATATATTCCGGTTTAGTTGCATTCCTGTGTTTGTTCGCTTTCATGTTTCTATCTAGGGCTTAGTTTTCTTAGCATTTAGGAATCCTACGGGATTATTTGAGGACTAGTGTACGTCCTCTTCAGTCACAAGGTTGACTTAATTTATTTTTTGTAAATAAATATTGTTAAGTTTTCCCTTTTGTTTTCGTCTCCACTGACCATTTTATGCTGAGTATTTTTTTAACATCACTGAGAGTATAAATGGTGCAATAAAAGACCTGCACCACGACCCAATAAAGGGGTCCGTAACAGTCTCATAAG
>NC_061091.1:24549517-24582017 GCF_015104395.2 Macrobrachium nipponense
ATGATAATATAATATAAACATGTATGTATATATATATTATTATATTATAATATAATATATATATATTATTATAATTATAAAATATTTCTATTTTGTATTATATTTATGTAAAAAATAATTTGTAATTTATGTAAATTATTTTTTTTTTATTGTTATTTTTTATAAAAAAAAAAAAAAAAAAAATAAATAATTAAATTTAAAATAAATAAATGTTGTATGTATATGTATGTATGTATGTATATATGGATGTTTATATTGTATAGATATATGTATGTATAGATATATATATATATATATATATATATATATATATATATATTATAGTAGTGTTGTTGTTGTTGTTGAACTAATCATTAACTAAGCAGTTAGCTACTGATAATGATTTATTGAAAGAAAACTACGTTCTATTATTTATATCATTTATATCCTTTGTGGGGGAGGGCAGGGCAAGTGACAAGGCCCCCGCCCCTTGAATCTAATCTCTATGGTTATCAGTCTCTAATTTACCATTGTGGCAGATTTTACATTTTTATTTAAACAATTTAGACCTCTGAAATGTATCTTCCCATTCAAAGTTTTCAGTCTTTTGTCAATCCGTTCTTACAATTACAATACCCCGTGTTGCTAGCAGTCTAGTAGGTTGTTGTACCTGTAGGTTAATTATCGCCATGAAACAATCTGCTGCCTGCATATTTGCTGTTCAAAATTTATATAAAAAGGAAAAACTCTGTGGTGATTAAAATACTCAAAGTATAGCGTACATCGCATGTCTTCTGTCCAAGCATGCCAATCTCTCTCATTGAAGAAAAAAAAAAATTATATAACCGCTTCGGTCGCCATTACTTCGTTGCCAAAACAGGCGCCTTACTGATGGCGGAAATGGATAACTCTCATGACGCCAATTTTATGCAGAAGTAAGTATCAGCCCAGTAATGTCCACTTCCAAGGTTATACGGCAAATAGAATCAAGCACAAATATTGTAAGGCATTGCAGAATCTCGACCTCTACCTTCGGCAAAATCGCGCCAAGTAAAGTTATAGCTGCTTTACTTTGCCAAGAAAGTATGAATGACTGATTATAAGTAAATTATACCAAAGATTTCATATTAATACCTTGTGTATATACGTAAGTTAACTAACGTACATTTTATCACATGCACATTTACATTGCCAATGCTATGTAATTTAAATAGTATTTGCTATACCGTTACCTTCCTAGAAATATGACTGATTATATCTAAATTGCACCAGAGATTAATTAGTAATACATAAAGTATTATGAAAAGTAAAGAATGTACACTTTATGACATGCAAATATAAATTGTTCATATTATGTAAGAGCTAATTTAAAATTCAAAATTTTAAATTTAGCACAGATTTTGGTTTGTTATTGTGTTGTCCACGCCATCTATTGGACAGTTGTCGAACTCAAGAGCAAAACAACTGTAGCCAGAAGGAAACTTTGACCCTCGTCGAAGGAGACAGACGGGTGACGTTTATCTACTTAGCTATTAAACAGTCGTGCAAATAATGGACTGTCTTTAATTGGTGGTGAACTATGGTGCGTATAATGCGGATCATAATTTTAAGTATTATAAGTCATGGTATCTCAAAGTACAGGTGAATCTTCACGCAATTGTTTGAATGAAGTGTAACCTACTTTAAGTAGACTGGAGCAGAGGCTACCGTAGATCAGCCTGATGTAAGGCTTCCTGTTGCGGCATACTAAGTACTAGTAGCTAGCTATACGTTTAACAGTTCTGATGTTGAATTTGTGACTATTTTCAAAGTAGAAGTATTAGGACAGTAGTCTAACAAACCTATTCAGGTTACATGAAACATAGGGTATGCATATCAAAGACTTTCGGAGGCTACCTACCTACTCCTACTACCTAGGTAGTACTAGGGTCATTTGCTCTTTGCGAGATCGTATGACCTTGCCGGCTATCTTAAGCTTAGTATACCTATAACAGCATATTGAATAACACTAATTAGCTAGGTCATACTATTTTGGTACTTATTGTAGCCTACATGTTAAACTCAATACTGCGGTTAGCCAACAATTTACAAAACCTGTTTATGAAAGAGATTTGGTTGTGCAGTTAGTGTAAGCGCAAAAATACATGGGTGAAACTGAGGACTACTACCACGCCCATCTGGTCATGTGGCTACCAGTTTACATGCTAGTAAATGGGCACTGTGTTTATGCTAGTATGACCATTCCCTCAGGGATGAACGTAAAAGCATAAACAAAAGTGGTATAGGGTAAAAAAACCGCATGGTACAGGGGTGGACCATGTACAATCAATGTGTACAACCCCCAAAAAAGTACATTATAACGCGTCCTGACATCGGAGATGGGCATCAGACGCGACTTCTTGTTGGTGAGAAACGGAGCTAAAGACCTCTACTCGGGTGTCAGGACGCGTTATAATGTACTTTTCTTGGGGTTGTACACATTGATCGTACATGGTCCACCCCTGTACCATGCAGTTTTTTACCATACTAGGTATTATAAACATAACGAACTGGATATTGGTACGGCTGTGATTTGCGCATGCGCAAACCCTTCTTTACCGCCTATCAGTGACAGCAAGGAAATGGCTATTGAGCAACATGAACCGTGTAATAATAAATCAGTTTTCACCTTAAAAATAGATGTTTTTAGGTTTCAACGACCTGAAAAAAGGTAATAGACGTCTATGAAGAGTCAAACTTCCAGAAATTGTGTATCCATAGGTCACGAACGATTGAATTGGCCTTGAGAAGAGCTCTGAAGAGAAGATTCAAAGATTTGAGGCCTAGCTAGTAAAGTAGTGCAGCAGTATGCAGTGTGTCCAATATGGGAAACATGCTATTAATAAAGACCTGATTTGGATGATTATACTTACGATTGATTAGGCCGTTTACCAGAGGACTGACTTTGGTAGTTTTCCTTACCACCGTGAATACAGCAGAGCACGATATGTGTACTTCAAATCTTCTTAGAATCTCCTATTCAGAGCTCTTTTCAGGGCTGAATCTATCATTCATGACCTACGGATGTACAATTTCTTGAAGTTTGACTCTTTGTAGACGTCTATTGCATTTTTCAGCCTGTTGAAACCTGAAAACGTCTGGTTGTCGGCGAAAACTGGTGTATTATTACACGGTTCAGAGGAGATTCAAAAAGATTAAATTTTGAAGTACACAGATAGATTAGTTTAGTTTTATTTTTCATGTATATAGTAAAAATCTAAGTCTGTTTAAGTATTATTGTAATTTTTTATATTTTCATTTATTGTCAAAATGTTTTGGTACTTTGGTGATGACAGTATGGTGCTTCACTTTGACATTTTGAATTGAACATGTTCAGTGAAACAATTCAGTTCTACTATAATTACCAACTATTGTCGCTGATCTTCTAGCCGTACCTATAGCTCTTAGCAACAATTTATGGCAACTGCTGTATGATTAGCGAACTGTTAAAGGATACAGCTAGCTGCCGTACCTACAGCAAGTCAAGATTGCGATACAGCACCACTGACAGAATCTGACGTACCCCCAAAACACCATGTTATTTGTATGGCAGGAAGTCTGAAATTGATGCATGCGCAATTCACATCCGTACCAATATCTATCGCGATCAGTATACGGCTGCTGTACCAATATCCTGTGCCTAAACATAAACAGAACACATAGCTAACCATAAGCAAAAACTTGAGCAAAAAGCTGTAAACATTCCAGTTGGCGACTTGCAGGAGCCAGGCTGTGGTAGTAGGTAGATAGTCTTCAGTTTTACCCAATAGGCTACCTACTTTTTTTTTTCATAGAGTAAGCCCTAGCCTAATCTGCACAATTATAGAGCATGCACATTTATTAGACAAAATAAAAAAAAAAAGGGTCATTAAATTATCAGGTTCGGCTTAAGGAGCTGGTGCTTCCACCAATAGGCTTGACTAGAAAAGTATTTAAAGTGCAGAATGAGACTGTTACAAATGTAAAATGCATATGGAGATTAGTATAACATAGGAGGTTATTATAGCATAGTCACACTGTGGGGTCCTGTAGCATAACATTTAGCAAACTAATATACCTAGTGTTAATCTAGCCAGTTACAGTACCTACTTATATGATTCATAAAGTTTTAATTTTTTCCCCAAACAGCTGCAAAAAATGTTGGAAACAGTGATATTAGGAATAATCCTCCTTGTGCAAGTTGCACAAGCTTCAAGAGGTGATGCATCAAATGAATACACAGGCTGTTATCATGTTTGCCATTTTAATAATTGTACATCAAGTAAGTTTTTGTCTATCAAATTTTTGTATATTCCTG
Source organism: Macrobrachium nipponense (assembly GCF_015104395.2). Classification (NCBI taxonomy): domain Eukaryota; kingdom Metazoa; phylum Arthropoda; class Malacostraca; order Decapoda; family Palaemonidae; genus Macrobrachium; species Macrobrachium nipponense. Next base: position 24,553,833 of record NC_061091.1, read on the forward strand.
CACTGCATATGATACTGAATATCAGTTTGATGATAATGGGCTAAGAACTTGAATTTCCACATGATGTAAAGTTAGGCTAAAATTTGCAAAATTGATGATTGCCATAATTACATCGGTTACGGATATTTTTATTGTTTCTACAGGTCAGGATGTAGCTGTATATGAATCATTACAGAGTCTAAGTGAAAAAGTCCTCCAGTGGTCCTGTGACGATGAATGTAGATACAACTGCATGTGGCAGACAACCAACGTATTTGTTAGTAGAGGTTATGATGTACCTCAGTTTTTTGGCAAGGTAGTATTTTTATTTCATTTTTGTTTCTAATGTTTCAATTTCATTAGTAGGATGCTACAGTTTCATTAGAAAACATCTTGCTATTGAAATTGAAATATCTCTTAATAACCCTCGAAAGTATGAACGCAAGTAACTTCTGTTGTTTCCAGTTTCTCTATTGGAGTTTCAAAAGAAATTTATATTCTTGTTCGTTAGTAAATATTGCAGTATTTTTGTTTGCATTTTTATTCCTCATTTTGAATTGTTCTGATACATATATTATTTTGACAGTTTTAATTGTTCTGATACATATAACATTTAGGCAGTTCTCAGTGGATTCATGGTAGATAAGTTTCGAAGTGTAATTGTGGTCCCTGTAATGTGTAGTACATTATTTCTTAAAACAAACTTTAGTTCTGAATAATATCACCCACTTTTGGGGAAATTTTTTTTTTTTGTCAATTTTGCATAAACATAAGAAATTGAAATACTTTTTCAAGTTTTCTTTTTGTGTCAGCCTTTTTCCTTGTATTCAGGATTGTAATGATGACATATTTCTTCACTGTACATGAGTTGCTATATTATGTAACTGATGAAACACTACGTTTCAGTGGCCATTTGTAAGATTATGGGGTATGCAAGAGCCAGCATCCGTAGTTTTCTCCATTCTCAATTTGCTAGCACATGCTATCGGTCTTCGTAAGTTTCGACAATCGGTACCTCCCTTTGCTCCTCTCTATAGGTTGTGGCATGTTCATGCTGTGGTAAGTATGGTGTTTTATTGTCGTTTGGCTTGTGCAATTTAGATTTTTGTGACTGATTCTCTTGCATGCCTTTACCTTCATCTGTCTCATCTCTCCCCCAATTATTTGATGAATATGAAATCCCACCTCCCAATTCTATTGACACTGGGTATCAGTGTATCACTTTACTCTTGTATTGTAGATATAGGAGATGAAAATGATAAATCTTTCTGAAATATTTGCCTTACAATTAGTTTCTGTAGTTATATTCATCAGTTTCAATATCAAGGTTTTATGTCACTACAATAGCATAATCCAAAGTATTTGGACTGTGGTGTACAAATATCCATGAGTAATTTTTACAAAGAACTAATATGGTAGCATGATATTTCCAGATATGTATTAATGCCTGGACTTGGTCAGTGATCTTCCATGCCCGTGACACACCATGGACAGAGCGTATGGATTATTTTTGTGCCTTCTCCATGGTTCTCTTTTCACTGTTTGGCCTGTTTGTAAGGTAAGGTTAATATAGATTCCTTAATACAGTCATATATCCTGATTCCCATGAAGCTGAAAGTAAGAACAAGGCAAAATTGTAGAGTATGATCACTAGATGGCAAGGAAGAGAAATAATGCAATTGACATTCAGAGATGCTGCTAAGACCCACAGTGCAATCACATAGCACTTGATAGCCTTAGCTTGTATGTTAGAAGTTGATGCTTGTTACAAACAATCGAAATCTGCTGTCATAATGTAATGGACGTAAATGTTTCTTGTATGCTTTTTTAAATTAATTGTTCCAGTTCTGATTTTTGTAGTTTGGGTTTGTCACAGAGATTTTAGTTGTAGCCATTGATTTGCTTTGCACAAGTACTAATTTTCCTTAATTGGGAAGCAAGTTTGTTCCATCACAGCCCCAGCAATCATATCTTAACCAAATTTGTGGTCTTGTATGTCCCCAGACAGAAAATCAGTGTTTGTTTAAGCTAGTGCCCTTGCGACCTTTTAGTTGGTGCTTGCTATCCTCCTCATAATTCATGTGTTTGTAGCAAGGTGCACTCCTCTACTAGAATCTCCCTTGTTATTTTGCTTATTCTGAAAGAGTTTTCAGTTGTATATATATTCAATAATTTTCTTTTTCCATTGTTGTCTTGATCATTTACTAATATGTCCTTTTTCTCTTTGAAAGAGGGGTAAATGTAACCATCTCTACTATAAGACACTCCTTTTATACCGTTTCGTCGGTTATGAATTTTGTTCATTATTTTGTGGGCAGTCAAGAATTTCCACTGGTTTATTTTAGTCTTTTGTTTGTCATTTTAATTACCATTTTGGTATTCCAAACTGCCATAGGAGTGGCTTTCACTGCTATGGCCTTCTTCCTTCATTGAAGGTATACAACTGTAAATAGTACCACTCTTGCAGTCAAGGAAGGTGACAATCTTGTATTATGAATACTACTGTTCTATAGTGCCTGAGACCTTAGCAAGAATCCTCTGATTGGCATTGTATCTCTGGGGATGATAATGGCAGGAACAGCAAATGTCAACATTGGTCAGGCGAAGGTACATGTAGGATCCCAGTTTAACAGTTGAACTTGGATGTCAATGAAGGAGTATATTTCTTCATTGATTTCTATGCTACTTGCTATGTATCATTAACCAAGTTGTGGCAACTGGTGAGGGACAATGGCTATGTCCCATTTTTCTTACATATGGGCAGGCCTGAACCAACTGTATAGAGATCCTGACACTCCCATCTATCAGTTTCTGCTAGTGGCAACCAGCTGTTTGCCAACCTTCTTCTTTTAAAACTCAAGGTTTTCACACATGGTTGTAACGAAGATTCAGGGTCAGTATTGAGTGAAAAAATGTGCTGCCCTCTCTCTTCCATGGAATTTTTTTAAGTAACTGCTAACAAGCTTATAATCTTTAATTAGGATGTTTTTGTTTCAGTGTGTGAATGGAAAAGTACATCATTGTCCCCTTCAGAGGGCACTCCTCTTTGCCATTTCATCAGTGAAGAATTTTTGTTTTGCAGAATGAGGTACCTTTCAAATATCAGTGAACTTGGATATTTGGTTTTGTAGTGGCCTCTGATGCCAGAAGTCAGGAAAAATTCAAGCATCAGTGGCTTCTCCAATTTGTTTTGTTTACTGTTCTTGAACCTCATTACTGTTGTGATTGCTTGGTTTGTATGGGAAAACTTGTTTTACAAAAACAGTGTTTTCATTCTTTTTGGATATACTATTGCCTAAGTACAGTATTTTATGATAATATCCATTTACTTAATTGAGATTTGTTAACAAAAATGAATTTTCAGATTATCAGGTCCAAGGAGGTGGCGTAGAAAAGAAGTCATCGCTGTTCTGTGTGGTCTGTTCTTCACTTATCATGTGTGGTATCTTACTAGAAAGAAATTTGATTATGGTTATAACATGAAAGTTAATGTTTTTGTAGGTGAGTTAAAGCATATTTTTTTCATGCAAATTCCAAAGCTGTATATGTTATATATATATATATACATATATAAATATATATTTTTATATATATATATATATATATATATAATACCGTATATAACTCGAGTAACGTGCGATCTCGCATATCATGCGACCCCAAAAATTTTTCACCAATAAACAGTGGTTTTGTCATGTATCTCATGTATCATGCGAGTTCCATTTCCGAGGTCAGTTCATAAGGTTGGTGGTTTAGCGTGCTAATGGCCGAGTCGTTCAGATGTGTGCTGCTTGCTAGTGAAGTACGGAATTTTCCTTTTTTACTAATCTCGAGAATTGAATAGAAGATCTCAAGATTAAAAAAGAATACCAAGATAATAAAAATAAATTGTAAAAATAACACGCCTTGGAGTCCCTAAATCATCTCTCTCCTCTCTCTTCTCTCCTCTCTCTCTCTCTCTCTCTCTCTCTCTCGCTCTCTCTCTTCCAAAAAAAAGAAAAAAAGAAAAACAGTCCTCTCTCTCCTTCTCTCTCTTCTCTCCTCTTCTCTCTCTCAGAAATAAATACTGTAATTTGAGTCTTTCACCAACGGGTATCAGTAAATGTGTAGACATTGTGTGCGTTTAAAAGTGTAGTACACACACACACACACACACACACACACACACACACACACACACACACACACGGTGCTACCCCACTTTTATGCGGGGAACGCATAGGTTCCAGACCCTGCTATGGAAATGCAAAAATCCCCCCCAAAATTTTTTATAACACTTTTAACTGCCAAATACCCAGTACCCCTTAAGGGGGCCGGCCGGAACCTCTATATATGGTGATATAGGGCGAAAAATGCAAAGTCATGAAAAAATTCATGGAGCTTCATATGGCAATTGAGAATACATATACGAAATATTTCGTCAAAATTCCTCTTACTTTCGTAGTTACAGGGTAATTAGTTAACGTAACTCAATAAGCCTAAAACATTGATCCGTACAAGAAAATACAATATTTCTTCTATTATCGTAAATTTTGATAATTATTGTCAAAGAAATTGGGAGAAATGGCATCTGTAGACATTCCCCGAGTCGAGAAGGAGAGAGACTTCAGGCTCAAGCTACCAAGCCCAGTCCTGATTTAGTGCGATCACAGACGTCGAGTAGTCTACATGTTCCATTTCACGTCTGACATTCGCCTGCTTTCACGTATGTTTATGTATGTTTCGGCAAGAATTTCATCATGCCAATGAGGAAAAGACAAGGGAAACATCTTGCTAACATACAGACGAAGAAAAAACGCTCAAGTATTATTACAGAATATCATAATATATGCGTAGTTAGTGAAGAGAGAGGGGAGGGTTGCTTAGTAACGCCCCTGTCTTGCTTGACAGCACACGTCACACTGTGCCTAAGGCTACGATCTTTGAGCAAAGAGATCTTCATTTATGATAAATAACAAAGTTTTGGTTTTTTAATACCCAAAATGGAATATGAAATTCATAATAATCATGATTTATTAAATTGTCTTTGTAAAAAAAGTGTAAGCCTTCGAGTTTCACCTCTTGACATTCTCTTGCAATTACGTTTGTTTATCTTTGTTTCGGGCAAGAATTTCATCATGCCAAAGAGGAAAATACAAGGAAAAACATCTCGCTAACACACAGAAGAAGAAAATTCGCTGTAATAAGAGCAGTTAGTGAAGAGAGAGAGAATTGCGTAGGAAGGAGTGCCCCATCTTGCCTCAAGCAGTGCCCCAGGCTGCGATATATGAGCAAAGGGATCATCATTTATGATTAAATTATGATAAATAAAATAGTTTTGGTTTAATAATACACAAAAAACAAATATACATTCATAATAATCATTATTTATTAATATTGTCTTTATAGAAATACGAAGGAAAACTTTGAACGCCCGTATCTCAAAACTATACTTATTGACCTTCAAAATCTATCTTCTCACTTAGTTTTAAAGCTATAACATTGGAATTTGGTATATAACTCAGAAAGACATTATAGAACAATCAAATAGAGCCCTTTTTTCCAATTTTTGTTTCGTATTTTTTTTATAAATTTTTCTCTTGATTTATAGGGTTTATTTTTAGACCATATTGAAAAATTCATATCTAGCAAAAAAATGACTTTTAGAAAAAAAAACTCTCCAGTTCGATTGGAATGTCTACATCAGGTCTACTATATGGTAGTAATCTCAGGTCTTAATATTAAATATCAGGGTAGGAGATAGAATTTTGAAAAATGTTTATTTTCGGGATAAATCGCCCTGGCGTCACAAAACCGAAGGTCAGAGGCGAAAATCATATGCGGTTTGGAGATGTCCCAAGTCACCTTATTAAGTGGTATGAATATCAAAGTCCTGTCCTTAAAAAAGGGCATTAGCCGGCCGGCCCCCTTAAACTAAAATGCTTATAACTGTCTATTTTAACATTTCACTGCTTAATTTGATAATCAAAACAAAAATATATCTTATATTATCATACTAACCTCAAAATATCATCCCAGAACACCCTAATATCATTTCAAAGTGATGTTGCAAAATTATGTACTAGCCGACAACTGTAACTGTTAAGTATCCCTTACCATTCAGACATGTTTTATTTGGCCTATGTAACTTTGTGCTTCATTCTGTGGATACATTTTATCTATATTGATATTTTCTTGTGTAAAATGATTTTGAAATAGTATTTATTGTACAGGTACGTATTTTAGGATTGTACTATAGTGTAGAGCATATCTAAAATATGTGGGTAGTTTAGAACAACAAGACATGTATGTAACTCCAAATAGAAAGATAGGTTTGTTATGTCATGTTAGCATTTTTGTCATTACATACAAATACATTTATGATAAAAAAAATTTTCTCTCTCTCTCTCTCTCTCTCTCTCTCTCTCTCTCTCTCTCTCTCTCTCTCTCTCTCTCTCTCTCTCTCCTTCCTTTAAAGAAGAGAAAACAGAGCAAAATATCTATAACTTACAGAATCCATTTACATATACAGTGGTACCTCGAGATACGAAATTAATCCGTTCCAAGGCAGCCTTCTTATAATGAGTTTTTCGTATCTTGGAACACATTTTACATGTAAAATGGCTAATCCGTTCCAAGCCCTCCAAAAACACCCCATTAAATTTCATAAAGCTAAATTGACCTATAAACAATGAAATACTACAACAATTTGGACCATTCAATACCTAAATTAAGAATAAAAATCCAAAACCTGTAAATAAAGTGTATATTAGTGTACAAGAAATATTATTACTGTAACGTAAAATGTGGAAGCTTACCTTTCGAGTGAGGCTATCTCCGATAGTGGCGGCAGAGGAGGAGGAGGACAAACGGCAGATAACGTACGTTTAAGGAAAACTATAAAACTTAAATTTATGAAACACCTTAACAAAACTGTAACACTTAACTTACAAAAATCTAGAAATTACGTTAAAAAAAATTTTTCTTTTTTATTTTTAACTTTTTTTTACTTTTACGTAGGCTTTTTTTTTTTTTACAGAATTTCAACTTCATCACCGCTTTCAAAGTTCTGTTTTTCATCACTTGGTTCTTCCTTTTTGCTTTCAACTTTGTTTTTTATCACTTGGTTCTTCCTTTTTGCTTACTCCTGCTAATGCTGAAGGCCTCTTTAAAAAATAACGATCCAAGGAAGATTGCTTCTGCATACTTTTCACAATGTTCCTGAAATGACTCAGGCAAACGTCATCGAACTGCGCAAGCATACGACCTGTGTGAGCCTTTTCAGGGTGTCTTTTTTCGATAAATGATTGCACTTTATGAAAAGCGCCTAGGATATCCTTAATTTCTGCCGTTATCATAGGCTCCTCCTCCTCTTCCTCGCCGCTGCTAGAGAACTCCTCTTGAACAACGTTAAGTTGCATGGCCTCCAACTCCTTCAGGTCATCCGTCGTAAGCTCCTCTTGGTGCTCCTCGAGAAGGTTGTTGATGTTGTCCTCGTCGACGACCAGCCCCATGGACTTGCCGAGTGCAACGATCTCGTCAAGATCTGGTTCCAAAACAGTTTCGGGATCATCAACTGTTTCTGACTCTGCACACCAGCTTCGCCCACGTCGAATCCCTCGAAGTCTCTGGCGGATACGGCATCAGGCCAGAGTTTCCTCCACGAGGAAGTCAAGGTTTGCCTCGAAACCTCCTGCCAAGCTAGGTCAATGAGTCGGATGCAAATGACGATGTCGAAATGCTCCTTCCAAAATTGACGCAAGGTGAGGTTTGTGGTATCGGTGATGTCGAAACATCTCTTGAAAAGATGTTTCGTGTACAGCTTCTTAAAGTTCGCTATCACTTGCTGGTCCATGGGCTGGAGGAGAGGGGTGGTGTTGGACGGAAGAAAAAGAATCTTAACGAAGGAATACTCTGCTAGCATATCTTCCTCGAGGCCAGGAGGGTGGGGAGGGGCATTGTCCAACACCAGCAGACATTTCAGGGGGAGGCGCTTCTCTTGCAAAAAACTCTTCACAGTCGGGCCGAAACACAGATTTACCCACTCGGTGAACAAAAGCCTCGTTACCCAGGCTTTTGCATTAGCCCTCCACATCACTGGAAGCTTCTCCTTCAACACTTTGTGGGCCTTGAAGGCTCGAGGAGTCTCGGAGTGATACACCAGTAGGGGCTTCACCTTGCAATCCCCACTGGCGTTCGAACAAAGTGCGAGCGTAAGCCTGTCTTTCATAGGCTTATGCCCGGGTAGCTTTTTCTCTTCCTCCGTGATGTATGTCTGACGAGGCATTTTTTTCCAAAAAAGACCAGTCTCATCACAGTTGAAGACTTGCTGAGAACTGTAGCCTTCCTTGGTCATCATCTCGTCAAACGTCTTTTTAAAGGCTTCGGCCGCTTTCGTGTCCGAGCTGGCAGCCTCCCCATGACGCACCACCGAATGGATGCCAGTCCGTTTACGAAATTTCTCGAACCAGCCATGCGAAGCCTTGAACTCTGGGGTTGGCGTTGAAGTCCCTTCCCCTCCCTTGTCTTCCGCCTGCGCAATCAAATCGCCGAAAATAGCACTGGCCTTGTGAGCGATTGCCGTCTCCGTTACTGTATCGCCAGCGATTTCTTTGTCTTTTATCCAGATGAGGAGCAGCCGTTCCATCTCGTCGTGCACATGGCTCCTCTTGCTGGACAAAATAGTGATGCCCTTCGACGGTGTAGTTGCTTTGATGGCATCCTTCTGTTTAAGGATGGTGCCTATTGTCGACGGATTACGGCCGTATTCCTTTGCGATCACACTCAATCGCATACCAGCTTCGTACTTCTTTATGATGTCCATCTTTGTCTCCAAAGAGAGCATGCGCTTCTTTCCGTGAATTTCAACTTTCTTGGGACTCATGACTAGGTTAATTTATGTAAAGTTACACAATATACAGTCTTCGCACAACACGATAATATGTACTGCAACGAAATCACTAACGAATTTACGTTACTAAACGAAATTGTTGGAGCGAACGAATGCCGATTGCGTACGGTAAAGTTTCGGGTGCGGAGTGGCCGAGCTAAGGGACGCCAACACGTACGTATAGAAGATGCATGATGGGAGGGATGCTGTCCAATCAGAGAGAAGGATGTCATGGCTTGGCTAGCATCAGGAACCAATGGGAGAGCAGGAGGATGGTGGCGAGTCTACTATAACTAAGATGGCAGCGTGCGGCGCGAGTTTCAAAATTGTTAGGGCGAATTTCGGACTTTCAGAAACCTTTCGTATCTTGAAAACTTTTCGTATGTAGAGCAGTAAAATTTTTTGCATTGGCTTTCGTAACTTGGATTTTTCGTAAGTTGAGCTTTCGTATCTCGAGGTACTACTGTACTGTATTGATGTAATCACCATAAAAATAGTATTTAAAATATCCGAATTTCTTATGTAGGCAACTTACAACCTCCAGGCTTCAGTATTGTGGCAATTTTTATGTGATGACATGTAATCCTCTCTCTCTCAGTACACAAATGAATATTTTATCATTTTATCACTGTTGATGTTTCTCTAATCACCTTAAAAATATTTAAAATCTGAATTTCTTATAAACTACATGGTAAATCTGGATTCTCCTCTCTCTCTCTCTCTCTCTCTCTAACAATATATATATACACATATATATATATATATATTATATATAATATATAATAGATATATATATATATATATATATATATTATATATATATATATATATATATTAACCCTCTTACGCCGATTGGACGTATTAAACGTCGAGTCAAAATGTCTCCCGTATGCCGATGGACGTATCATACGTCGGCTCAAAAAAGTTTTTTTAAAAATTCGCGGGAATGGAAAAATACTTATAGGCCTACCAGCCGAAAACTTTTGTATCACGCCCTTGGGGGATGCTGGGAGTTCACGGATCAAAGGCGGTGTTTTTTTGTTACAATCGCTACGCAAGGCGCGCAAGCGCGAATTTCTTTCTTTATCGCACTAAAAAGTATCAGTGACACATCTCGGAAATTATTTCGTCACTTTGACATAATTATTGCACCATTTTAAATTATCCTTTACATGAAGTATTATATATGAAAATGTGCACAATTTCATGCACAATACAATTAAAAAATACTCATGATTGTAGCTTTTATCAATTTTGAAATATTTTCATATAAATAACGATAAGTGCAAAATTACAACCTTCGGTCAACTTTTGACTCTACAGAAATGGTCGAGAAACGCAATTGTAAGCTAAAATTCTTTATATTATAGTAATATTCAATCATTTGCCTTCATTTTGCAACAAATTGGACGTCTCTAGCACAATATTCGATTTATGGTGAATTTATGAAAAAAAAAATTACGTTGCGCGGCGGTAACTCTTCCGAAAAAAATCAGAATTTTTTTGTGCGATTGTCGAAATGTTTGCACCATTTAAAATTAGCTGTTACATAAAGTTTTTATATATGAAAATGTGCGCAATTTCATGTAGAATACAACTAAAAATGATTGAAGTTGTAGCTTTTCTCTTTTTTTGAAAATATTTGCATATAAATCACGATAAATAGAAAAAAAAAAAACACATGTTCGGTCAAATTTGACTCTACCGAAATAGTTGAAAAACGCAATTGTAAGCTAAAACTCTTACGGCCTAGTAATATTCCGTCATTTTTCTTCATTTTGAAACAAATTTGAAGTCTCTAAAACAATATTGTGATTTATGGTGAATTTTTGAAAAATATATTTACCTTCACTTCCCCCCCCCCGCGCGCCGCATTCGCGGCCGCAAGTCTCCGAAATACGTACATGGCATTATCCTAATATTTGCTCCTTTTCATATTAGCCTTTTTATAGAGTTTCATATATCAAAATGTGCGCAAATTCATGAAGAATACAATAAAAATAATTGAAGGCTGTAGCTTTTTCCATCTTCGAAATATGTGCATATGAAAAAATATATATATTAAAATTTCGACATTCGGTCAAATTTAACTCGTCCGAAAATGGTCGAAAATCTGCAATTCTAATCTAAAACTCTTACAGTATCGTAATATTCAATCATTTGTCTTAATTTTGAAACAAATGGAAGTCTCTAGAACATTATTTAGAATTACGGTGAAGTTTTTGAAAAAAATATTTTTTTGCGTCCGCGCGTTACGAATTCGTACATCATTTTGTGATAATATTTTTCCGGTGTTGCTTTTATTGTTTTACAATGTATTATATATCAAAATGATCGCAATTTAGTGTACAATACAACGCAAAGAAAAGTAACTGGTTAGCTTTGACCGTTTTCTGCACAGCGTGATTTGAATACAATTATGTATGAATTTTTTTTTTTTTCGCTACCATATATCGCATTATTTACATATGATAATGATATTATTTTTCATTTCTGATGGTTGCATTCTAAACTTCAGGCAATGACAAAAAAAGGAGCAAAAAATGAACTCTTAATCTTCAAAAGTACGCGCGCTGTAATTTTTTGTAAAAAATTATTTTTTTTCCACTTCCGCGCTCACTCCAAACCAGGCCCGGCATACGGGAGACGTTTGATTTTTAGGGCTCCGGCGTAAGAGGGTTAATGAAAAAGAGCAAAATGTCATTGAAACATAATTTCACTCACAGCATCCATTTCTACTGTGCTTAGGTTTGATGTAAAAATCCCAGTTTCTCTCTCTTTCTCAAATTTATACATATCCTTTAATAAGAAACAACAAAATATCATTGAAACATTCTTTCACTTACTGAATCCATTTATACTGTGCTTAGACTTGGTTGTAAAAACCACAATCTCTCTCTCTCTCTCTCTCTCTCTCTCTCTCTCTCTTATTTTAATGAAAAATACAGTAATTAGTGAATACACAGTGTTGCTCTACGAAAAAAATGAATTAGTGATAATTTTAGATACAAAATTTGCAAATTAGTGAAAGTTCCTTGTGAAAAAGTGAATAACGTGTTCCACAAAAATCCGCGATAAAGTGTACCGCGGAAATGTGAAACACGTAAAACAGGGCCACTGTATATATATACACTAGTGATATTTTTTGCCTTTCATTTTTTTGTAAGACATTTCTTGCACTTAATACCTGACAATGACCAAGGCTTAGTTATCATTGTAATTGAGAATGGAACAAAGGAATAGAAAGGAACAGCTTTGGGGAAATATGTAAATGCCTAATGCCCTAATATTTATACTTGAATGAGAAAGATGTTAGAAAGTTTTGAAAGAGGAAGGGATAAATAAACAAGAGAACTGAAATCTAGTTTAAGCATATCCAAGAGTGTGGTAATGGTAAATGAAGTAAGAGAAAATGTTTGGGAAAAGTGACAGTGCAGATGCTGTGAATGAGGTATGGAAGTAAATGTAATACTTCATATAAAATGTAAGAGATGGTGTATCGGATATTGCATATGAATAAAAGATTTGGCAGACAGATTTTACATATATTTGATGTTTTGAGTTTATTTGATGGTTAAAGAAGCCATAAAATTTTGTCATTTTTGAGTTGTCTTACTTCTCAAGCTAATTGGTATTTTAAACCATTCTATGTACGGTAAATGCTACTATTAAATTTTCCCAGTTCTTTCATATGGTTTTTTATTGCTTGAATTAGATGTTAAAAGATATGATACCCAGTCTTGTATACATTGGCTTTTAAGTCTGTCTTGGAGGAGTGAATGGACCTGTTTTTCAGAAATAGTCACAAGCATGGAACATGAGCAAAAAAAATATATATATATTTTTAGTAATTTGTCATTTCTGTGAATGTGGTTATAAATAAAACTCAGTGGATTGTACACTTAAGTTGATGAAAAAGCATGCTTTAATAACTTTAGTGGTGGTATGGCATGAGCTGTGTCATAAATAATATAGTATTATAGTTATGAAGTAGTTTAAACCAACCACCAAGTTACACTATAAACTAAGGGCTGGCCAACAGATAAGAAGTGAAAAATTAGAGTTGAGTATGTCAAAGAGGTGAGACAGATTGGTGGAAAAGACCAAAGGGAATTGATGAAAAAATAGAATAAAATCAATGTTCATTGAAAAGATTATTTGTAGGTCACATTATATGTATGCTGTATGTATTGGGTGCATTAGTACGTATGTATTTCTTTAATGACACCCAACCTCCCAGTAGTCTTCAGTTGATTGTTATCACATTATGAAGTATATTAGTATATAAATTCATGTACTGAAGTATTTGTATCCATTTTTATATTAAAGGCTTGCTTAATGGCTGTGGTTGGATAGCTTGGGCTGTGCCTCGTGTAGAGAAGAGACCATATGCACGGTGGTGTATTTTCACAGTCGTGGGAGCTTTATCGTCCATGCTTCTGGAACTTGGAGATTTTCCTCCTATATTTTGGGCTGTGGACGCTCATGCGTTGTGGCACTTAGCAACAGCTCCTCTTCCATTTATTTGGTACAAGTAAGTTGAATGCTTATGTATTTATGTAATTTTACTAATATTTTCCACATACAGGCACCACCCTACATACAAACAAGGACTTACATTTTGGAAAGATGTTTTTATGTTGAATTGTTTTTAAGTTGGTTACTGTACTCTTCACATCTATTAAAGTACAGTATTATACAAAGTCAATACACTACTACTGGATGCTTTTTCATGCTAAAGCACAATTCAATGTACATACAGTTCTGTATTTTATAGAATAGGCAGGCCTCCTAGTGTGCCTATTTTTCCCCCTTTTTTTAGACCCCCTCCTACTTAGTCTTGCTTTTCTTACTTTTTTATTTTAAGAAACTTACTAAGAAGTTTGAAAGGATTAAAAAAAATCAATGTTTATAACTGAATAGATATAAGAATAGAGAAGTGTGTTGAATGAGTGCAGCAACATATGGTTATTGATTTGTATATAAATGAAGTACTTACAAAGGAGACATATATAGATTAGGATGACTTTGGCAGCCCAAATGAGCACTGCATCAGATGGAAGCGAGTTGATTTCTTTTGTGAAAATATTCTAAGCAATGTCACCAGTCTAGAAATTCCCAAATATCCAACTATCGGAAAACTTGTTAAGGCAGCATTGACATTGAGCCATGGACAGGATCATGTTGAGAGGGGCTTCTCTCTTAACAAGATTTAGATCACAGCCTGTAGGAGTTTCCCAAATAAGAGAGCCATAAATGTCCTATGTACAGTGCAGGACAAAGTTAAACACGAAGGAGGAGTGAGTAAAGTGCCAATCACTGCCAAGATCATCTGTGCATTTTGAAGTGCACGCAGCAATTACAAAGGTAAAAGTCTGATGTTAAACTCTGCTTCTAGTATTGGGCCTGACTTCAGTATACACATGACCTTCAAAGCACGAAGAGCATTGCATATACGTTTATGAAACCCCAAGGACAGCCTGTAAAAGAGGTGGGGAGGTTCATCTGTCCTTTAGTATAGCTCTGTGGAGGGCATGGCAAGATACTTTAGTGACAGCTAATTTTTCTCTATATCTGTTGATGACATTTTCCCCTATATTTGTTGATGACCAGTGCCTGAAAATTAATCCTGTACCATTTCACTTTAACTAACTAGAACACTGGAATCATACAGGAAACAAAAAGACTGAAAGGAAAATTAAAACATCATACAGTCTTGACTTGTTTTGACTTCCTTAGTGGGAGTGATAACTACTTGAGGTTTTTATATAGACTTGAAGATAACATGTCAGACACTAGAAAATAACTTATCATGCTTTTCTTTATAAGATGTCTTCAATGAGGAAAAACGAATAAATGTATGGTTAAACCCCCACAAAAATCCAATTAGGAAAACTAGATGGCAATTACCAAAGCTGACTATATAAAAGTAAAGGTTAATTGGCAGGACTGAATAATTTACAAAGAATGGTACTGCCAAAAGGATGAAGACCTAATTAATAATGGTACAGTGTAATCATGTTGGACTCAAAATTAGGTATAATAATACTGAAAACAAATTTATGACCTACTAAGCAAAAGTAAACTTGTCGGCAAATTCTCCCCAAAAATTAAATTATGAAAGCAAAGTCGAAAAATTAGATCTCATATTTCAAACCCTTCCAATGTAAAAACTGCCTGTGGTTTAGGAGGCATAGGCTAGCAAGTAATCCATATTGCCACTTGGGACTTGAAAGAGACTTACTGCACTGTTTGCTTTCTATTTTCAATTTAGTGGGAGTAGTCAATTGTTGTTGTAGCGCCTCAGTGGCATGGTTGGTTTGGTGTTTGCTTCTCACCTCGGTGGTCGCGGGTTCGATTCTCGGCCATTCCATTGAGGAGTGAGAGATGTGTATTTCTGGTGATAAAAGTTCACTCTCGACGTGGTTTGGAAGTCACTTAAAGCTGTTGGTCCCGTTGCTGAATAACCACTGGTTCCATGCAACGTAAAAACACCATACAAACAAACAATTGTTGTTGTTTTATTCTTATCTTTTTCTTCCAAGTTTGAAATGTATGGAATTTCACTCAGATGCAGGAAAGGCTAAAGCAATGGGTTTTATTTGAAAAATACATTTTAATAAGACTAAATATTTAGCTGTCTGGTATGTGTACAGTAACAGGGTCTAATTGGTGGTCTCAGTCCTCAAAAGTTAGATCATCCAAACTAAAATAGCATTTGGAAATAGGGATTAAAACATGAAGTCAGTCTAAATTTGTAATCTCACTTATCAACATGCATTTGTGGTGGAATTAAAGTTTATGAAATGGTTTGAAAGCCAGCATTATGATGTCATGCTTTATGCTGTAAAAATGTTGCTGTTAAAAGTCCCTGTATGTTACTAATTTTTCCTAATCTCTTTCAGGTTTCTTGAAAATGATTGTCTATACTTGGCACAGAGAGGATCTGGGCATGATTATAAGAAACAAATATAATTAATACTACTTTAGCTTTTTCAAATTATGCTCAATCTTTTTATAATGTGTGGTGTGAAGAAAGTGTGATGATTATTTGTTAAATTGTTATCCCAAGTTAACCGACCTTTTCTTTAATTGTTAATGTGGTAGGTTTACATGCTGAAGAAAGTTTAATATTTATTGAAAAACAAATTTATAGCAAAATATAGGCATATTGTAAGGTAAAAGTTTTTAATTACCAGTGATATTTTAAGGTTACAACAATTTAAATGTGAAGAAGTGACACATTAGGTTTTGATAATGCACTAGAATTTTATGTGCAAACCTGAACTAATTAAGAACTTTACACTACAGTATTTCATTAATGCCAAAGTTTATCATTTAAGAAATTTAGATATTTTGACAAGACAACCCTTTTCAAAGTTATTCTAGATTTGTATCAGAAAACTGCAAATGATTAATTAGAGCTTTGAATTTGTTAGTGTAGTACCAGAATCACAGTGTTTAGTATTTTTTTTTTCCTCTGAGGTATGGAAGTATGTACAATACCTTTTTGTTTTAAGTTAGAGGAAACTTACATAAGTGTAGTGATGCATTTTCACCATTTGGTGTTACCATTATGTAATTCATTTTGTTAAGCAGTTGTTACTTTCCTGTGACTTAAATTTAAATTTTGTAGGATTACATTTTTAAAAATTCATTTGCCGATCTGTGCAGCTGCATATTGTAGGTTTTCATCTAGGTAAATTCAGAAGTTAGTATTCTTATTGTTTTGGGACTCAGACCAAATTCATCATTGAAGGTAACTAACAAGAGTACAATATTGTTCAAAATTTGTTTTAAAGATTGACTGGTTACATGCCAAAGTTTTTATATCTTATCTGAGGCTGGAGAGTTCATAGTTATATGCTACTCAACCTCCCTTAATCCTAATAGATATATGCTACTCAACCTCGCTTAAGCCCAATAGATTTATTTGTCAGTTGCATTATATAATAAGCGTAGTTTTCAGTTGCATAAGGTGACAATTGGGTAATTGTTAAATAATTATGGTGGAACTCATTTTACGGTTGTTGAGATTTTGAATTTTGATGTACAGCTGCTCTCATAATTATGATTTGAAGAAATGCTCAACATGTGTTATATTAAACCATGTTATCTTGATCTCATAGAGTGCCCCTTGGATGGGGTGGACTGTATTCAATAGTTTCACTCTTATGATCTCATATACTGTTTAACAATCTTCTTTATAACTAACATACTTAAAAGAAATAGAGTAGAACTGTGTTAGTCTTTTCTTAAAATTACAAATCTTAGGACACCACATGGAAGACTTGTTATTGAATGTGTGCAGTGTTTTGGCCTTTTGGGCTTCAAGGAGCTGAGAATAAAATTTGGTTATTAAGATTATATTTGAGTAAATTGAGACCTATTGTTAGTTTTGACATTTAAATGTTCTAAGCATTCAAAAGAGATCAATTTAGTTCTAGGGCAGTTGTATTAAGAAAGTTTCACAGTATACATACAGAGCATTTGCATTAAGAAGTGTGAAGATGCTGTAGTAATAAGAGAATTTGATGCAAGTAGATATTTCATGGTTTGTATGTATATTAATGTCAACACATCATGAAAAGTTTACTGACCATTTTTCTGGGGGTTTAATGTGCAGATTCAACATATAGTTCTTTGCTAATGTGGTGTTTCATATGTGCAATAGTTCTTTGCTAATGAGGTGTTTCATATATGCGTCATAGTATTATCACCACTAAAACAACTCTGCTTGAATACTGGTCCACTATTTTTGCATGTCTGATGTTGTAGAGATGATTTTGACTGCTTGTCATTTTGAGTGTGTGTTATCAAATATCTTGAACTGTTGAGGCATGTTAGAATTGTCATTCTGGTTGTGGGTATCAAAATTAAAGTTACTCTACTCAAAAGATTTCCTTATTTACTTTATGAATTCATTGGTTCATTGTTGTTTTTAGAAAAGTGATTTTTAACCCACTCAGTGCCTAAGTTATGTATGATGAGTATTGTAAAGTACTTTTTTATCAAAAGGTTCCTTCATTTTGATTATGGGCCTTAAATTGTTTAGTTGCTGTAATATTTAATTGAATATATAAGTTCAAATACCCATATACCAAATATGTAATTTTTAGCAAATGAAATGAAGATACTTTATAACTTGTAGCTATTATATATGATGACATTAAAAAACAGTGCTTTTGATACAATAGAATAGTTTAAGAGTCTTCTGACCATTACATGGAACCTTGTAAATACAGTGTTTGGTATGGTGTAAAGGTTTTGTGTGCAGGAAGTGCTTTGTTATTTTTTTGTTGTGTACTATATAGTGTACTATGTTATATAGATGTGTGATGTTATGTACAGTTCTTGTGCAGGTGTGGATGTTAAACTCGATATGCCTGTTGTATGTATATTGTTATGTAATTATGTTATATTGTTTAAAAAGTTTATATTCAGTGTAGTAGGGTCACATTCCACTTTAAAAGCTGGGTTCATGGTTTTATACTAACAGGTTATGCTGTTTCTGTTCTGCTTGCTTGTAAAATAATACTACTGGTCAACTATAGGAGTTCTGTGGAATTTCATTGTAGTTTTGAGGAACAGCCTTCTGGCCGTTACATTTATGAGGCAATTGATCTTTTTAAACAAGTTTTATCCAATAGGGAAGGCATGTGTACAGTACCTTGTTTGGTATGCTGTTGATGGTAGTGAAGGCTCCTTGCATTCTTCCTCAGCCCCAGTTGCGTTGCTATATTGATGGTGGTAAACTGGTTTTTTTTTCTGATGACTGCTTTTTGTAAAATCATGTACAATCATTTTTACTATTGAATTTGGTATGATGGAGTGATATTGACTATTGACCATTTAGTGTATATACAGCATGAATTATCAGAGTTGGATCCCAATTGCTATGTCCCATATCTGTCTCTCCATGTGGATTCTTTTATTTCTAACCTTGTCAAGGGTAATGGTTGCCTGTCTTTTTTGTCTACAAATAAAGAAAATACTTGAATTAGAGCAAATTGGATCATATAACTATGGTATTACAGAAACAAAACTCAGTACTATACATATGTAGAGTACTCTTAACATTTATGGATGAGAGGTGTTCTTAAAACTTTTAGTGATATGGTTTTTCATATTACTTGCTAAACTTTCAGTATACTGCATCTTTGAACTTTTTTGGGTGAGAGATCAGTTTCTTGAACATTAAACGCATTCTATCCCCTCGGGAATAACCTATACAGTAAGCCTTTAGTGCTTCCAGTTTAATGGCAATAAAGGATTTTTTAAATATCTTCTCAGCCTTGAGCAACCTTGTTCCTGCATTTGACTTTTCAATCATTCTCTCTGTTCTTTTTGTTTAGTTGTCCAGCCTCTGTAACTAGTTTTCCCTTCTCATTCAAAGATGAATCATTCATATTCAAGGAATTGAACTCTCTGGGCTTATAAAACTAATTTGATATAATAAAAATCATTCATCTGTTAATACCTTTATTAGATATAGGTAATTTTTGTCATTTTGAATGTTATATATTTAACCTGAGTCATCCAAGTATTGGGACACAAGCAATGTTTACCACACAGGATATACAGTATTAGTTAATCTAATAGAATATTTGATTAAGCATATAAAATTTGCAAACAAAAGAGAGCTTGAGGTAGATTTTACACTTTCAGAAGGAACAGACAATTGTGAGAATATAAACTGAACTGAAGAAGACAACAATGAAAAAAATCTTTTGGATAGTTCTTTGGTTTTGACTTGAAAAAATATTCCAACAAGAATAGAAGTCTGTTAGACCTTGAACTACTGAAGTTACATTCTTGCTGATAGTCAATTAGAATAACTGGTGTTACATTGTTGAGGAAAAAAAAAAAAAAACTTAGTTGAAATTGAAATATTGCACTTGTGATGAATTGAAATCTCTGTAGTCAGAGGTTGTTATACAAGACATTTCAATCTAGGGTTTCGTTCATTTGTAAAGGTAGCCTTTCCTTGACCGAGCAAGGTTTCATTTGCAAGGAAAAAAAGGTATTGGATGGAAGTTGTATAGATAACTGAGAAAGTTGAAGGCTAATATAGAAGCTGTGATTCATCAGATTTAAGAATTAATCCTTTTGTGGCTTTATGATCCATTTCAATTAATAAGATTACTTTGCATTCCTATTGAAACTATTGTTAGCTAGGAGACATTATTAAGGTATCAGTATATAGAGAAACCTTTTGGACTGACCGTAGGTGAGTTAATAACTTGAACTCACCGGTATAGCTTTACTACTTAATACAGGTTGATCCATATTTCAAAGCATTATATTCATTACCAGAAAGACTGAATCATTGTTACAGTGAGCAGTTTTCATTCATCACTGAACTATCTTATACTCTTGTTTCTCATATAGCTTTGGATTATACTAATGCTTATACAATCTAGGGACAGAATCCTCTTGGCTGCTATATTTCTTAGAGTTAATTCCACATGAAGTATAAACTGTATCATAATATATCAGTATAAAAGGAAAATTTTTATATGATAATTTTTAACTGTATAAGGATACATATTTGGTTTGGTTTGAGTAGATTTTAAATTTTAATGATGGTTGATATGCAGGACTAGTGCATATCTGTGCACTGTGTACTTACTAGCACGCATGTTTAAAAGATAGAGTATGCAAAATATTTTTCTAATTTTTTATTCTAGCTCCTGACAGTAACATACTTGTATTTGGGTATACTAGCTTAAAATCATCAGTTTTTGCCTATAGTATTAAATATAAAATCATTATACCAAAAAGGTGCTCTAAACTAGCCCCAAGTATTATAATTTTTTTTATGAAATGGAATTCCTGTCAGCAATATTTTTTTTTATGCCGAGGAGAGTATTGATATGTTTCCAGAATCCAGTCTTTGTTTGTACTCATCAAGAGGGCATTTGTGTTTGAGATACACATCTGAGTATATAGCTAAATTTCAGTGTTTATCAAATTTTGAATAATTGCATTATACTGAGGGAACAAAAATGTGCTTTGAATTGCTCCCATGTGATTATCATGCCTCAGATGTTCATGAAACAGGATTCCATCTGTGTCCCTTGGATCGTATTATCTTGCGGCCAGCCCTATAACCATGAAGAATGCTGACTCAGTGGTGTGATGAAGTTGTCTAATGATTATAACTGAAAGAATTGTGCAAGTAGTAGTATTTGCAGGGATGCTGAGGCTTTGATGGGTTTTAAGCATTATATTTCAGGGCTTCATCATTTTAAAAACCCATAATTATTGCAATTGTTAATGTTCATAGTGTTGTAGAGGTCTTTTGAATACTTTTTATAGCATTTTTGATATTCCTATAGCTGTGTCTATATATTCCCATTTGTGATGTATGTATCTTTCCCATGTGATTTTATTTTTATGCTCGTACGTAAGCTAGCATTACAATGTTATCCAGGTTCTAAAATCTATAAATTCTACTATATCCTGTTATTAAAGATATTAACATATTATTTTCTTTAATTATCATCTTGTACTGCAGAAGTGAAAAACCAATAAGAATCCAAAATATGTCATATTACATAAGCTAAAAGGAATTAAAAATTTTCCTTGGCAAATATAGCTCCAGAAGAATAAAATAAAATTGTGTGACATTTCATTCATTTTTTGGAATGTTAGGTTCCCTTTTTTACTTGTAACGTTGGTCTGAGACTCCATTTTTTTCTTGTAGCATTGGTGCTTTGCATAAAAAAAATTTATTTGAGAATGGAAATCCACCAGGCAGATTGGAAATAAATCGAAACAAAAAGAAGTATGATAGAATTATGAAAAACAAACAATGCACACAGTCCATGGTGATAGGTGTAAAAAAAAAAAATACTATTTTTTTAAATAAAAATTGAAGATGCCAACGAGGTGTGGGAAAGTAGACTGTATACTAGTAGTGTATGTTAATGTGAACAATACTCATGTTAGTCTAGGGTTCTCAATTATTGATTACTGCAAAGTTTTAAGCAATAATATGTCTAGGTAAAAACATTAGTGAATGGAGTACTGTGTAAGTCAAGTTCTAAAGAATGTAATGTTTAGTAAGCTAGTTTTGAGGGTAATTTTTTAGCTTCATTCAAGTAGTATATTATTTTTATTAATAGGGGTTAGTTTTTCCAGACCTCCAAGTCTCAAGTAGACTCTTCTCGGGCTGGTTCTCAGGGATCAATCCTGAGAAAAAAAAAAATTTGACTATTTGAGAAACCCGTCTTATTTAAAAAATTTATGATTTTATTAATTGAAAAATCCCTGCTTTCAGCAAGAATATTTTTCATTTCCGAACTCCGCAGATAAATAGATCTTTGCTGGGTCCAATTTGGGCACTCAACAAGCAAATGCTGTACTGTCATGGGTGATTGACATCTGTTACATTTCACTGGGTCAGCATGTGGTGTTGACATCAAGTGACCATGTGAGAATCTTGTGTGTCCTATACGGAGCCTTGCTAGGATCACCTCTTTTGATCTTTCCTCCTGTGAGGATGTCCTCCATGCATAGACTTCAGTTTTTATGTTTTTTAGTTTATTTGTTGTTGGCACCGAGGCCCATTCTTCTTTCCAATCCTGGTAAATCAATGTTTTAACAGATTTTACCCAGTCTGACACTGGGGCATTTGAAATTGTTGGAGGGATAGTGCTGGCTAATTTGGCAGCAGAGTCTGCATATTCATTTCCTTTTATTCCCACGTGTGCTGGGATCCAACATATTTCCATTGATATTCCTGATTGGAGGAGTTGATGAATTTTTATTTGAATTTCCTGTACTATATGGTTTCCTGGTTTATACTGTCTTATTGCATCTATAGCGCTACGCGAGTCACTGAAAATAAAAGACACTTGCTTTTGCCTCAGATATCATATCTAGAGCCATCTGTATGGCTGTGACTTCAGCAGTAAATACTGATGATATTGAAGGTAGGCTTTTTTTAATTAACATATTTTTCGAATATGCAGATGCTCCTACTCCAACATTATTTTTGGAGCCGTCTGTATACACCATAAATTTGTCGCCTTTTCTTCTAATGTGCTCCAAAGCATGTTGGCGGTACATTTCCGTACTTGTCATTTGCTTTTTGAGTAGGTAAGACAGGGAGGTACATATCTTTACTCGATTTATAATCCATGGTGGTGGCAATTCCATTGGTGGGTGAAAAATTGGATCCATATTATGTTTGTTCATTATGTATCTAGCTCTTTTTGGGAAAGAGCTAGTACTATTAACTGCTGTTACTTGATTACAGTTTTGGAAGCAGTAAGCTGCAGGAGACGACCCCGCTTGCATTGAAAGACCTCTTTGTATTGTTATTAAATTACGGTGATGTTTTAAGGGCAAAACACCTGCCTCCACCAAAAGTGAGTTTGTTGGGGACGATCGGAATGCTCCTGTGCACAATCGTACACCTTCATGGTGCACTGCATCGAGAGATTTTAATGCAGATTCTGAGGCGGATGAATATATTGGACAGCAGTAATCTATTATGGATAAGACTGTTGCCTTATATATCATTAATAAAATGTCTCGCTTTGCTCCCCAATTAGTGTGTGGTAACTTTTATAATATATGGCAAGGGCTTTGATGCCCTTGGCTTTAATGTATTTGATGTGCTCTTTCCAATTTAAATGTTGATCAAATATTACTCCTAGATGCTTGATTTTTGTACAAAATTGTATTTCAGTGCTATAAAGATGCAGTTTGATTGTTTGGTTCTTCATCCATCTTTTGTCTTTGTAGAAGACGATTGCTTTTGTTTTATCAGTTGAAAATTTAAATCCAACTGAATTTGCCCAACTACATATATTTGAAATGGCAGTACTGAGAACTCTCTGAGCATGTCTCAAATTACTACTCGTATAGTAAATGACAAAGTCATCAACATATAAACTTTTTTACACCACTTGGTAAATTTATAGTAATGTCATTGATTGCTAAAGCAAACAATGTACAGCTCAAGACACTACCTTGAGGGATTCCTTCTTCCAGTTTATAGGTCACTGAGTAGGAATTTTCTACTCTTACTTGAAAAGTTCTGTTTGTTAAGAAGTTCTTAATAAATATTGGTAAGTGGCCTCTTAGTCCCTTGGAGTGGAGTTTTTGCATGATGTTATGTTTCCATGTTGTATCGTATGCTTTTTCTATATAAAAAAAATATAGCTACTGTTAATTTAAAAAAATATAGCTACTGTTAATTTCTTTTGTTCAAAGCCTTTTTTGATATGATCTTCTAAATGTGTTAAGGGATCTAGGGTTGATCTGCCAGCTATTGAACCAGATTGTGTTGGTGTTAAAATGGATTCTTTGGTTATTACATACGTTAATCGTGCATTAACCATTTTTTAAAGATTTTGCATAGGCAACTTGTTAGAGATATCGGTCTATAATTGGATGGATTACTTGCATCCTTTCCTGGTTTGTTTATTGGAATAATTATGGCATGTTTCAAGTAGTATAAAAGAATACATGTATGTACTACTGCATTGGTCTTTAATTACAAAAAGTAATATGTGCCTTGATATTCAAGTAAGGTAATAGGTGTTTTACAGTAAAATTTCTTAGAATGTGTAAAAATTCTTGTAGAGAATAGGTGTGGAAATGATAGAAATTGACAGGGGTCCCAGGGTCATGACAACAAACGGCTGGTAGTGGGAGTAGCACAGGGTAAACTATAGTGGATTCATATCAACCGTGCATCTGATGTCTAGGCCAGTCCCTTACAATGCTCCTGATTGGCTGTTGATAAGCCAATCACAGGGCTGGAAACTCAGTCTCTCTCTCGAGAGTTCACTTAGGCAGGATGTATGTTCCACCTCTCCTGAGAAATACATCTATCAAAAGTATCCCTCAAGAGAGGTGGATCACATCCAGCCTACTATGTGAACTCTCAGAGACAGAGTTTCCAGCACTGTGATTGCCTTATCAACAGCCAATCAGGAACATCAAGGGACTGAGCGAGCTAGACATCAGCTGTACGGTTGATGTGAATTTAGTAGGTATCAAGGTGTCGACCCAGCATTTCAAAGGGCTATACAACTACTATGGGTTTCAGAGACAGTGCAAGCACGTTTTTCAGCAATAACTCTGTAACAAACACGTATCAGAAAGAGATTTTGCTAAAGTGTATTACACCCAGTGCCGTAATTTATTAGGGTATCGTGAATCATTAATTGTAAAGAATAAAGACACTTGTCCCTGTACTAAGAGGCAAAAACTCCATTAGCCAGAAATGGATACGAACACAACAGTAAAAAGCTCCTCCTACCCTCACCCCCACCTCCAACGCCAACCCCGTCCTTCTTCCTTCCCTTCTCTCTCTGAAAGTTGCTTCATTTTAAACTTATTTTGTATGATTTTTCTATCTATCTATCTATCTATCTATATAATAATATACATTGTTGTATATACCTAACGATCCAGTCGGTTGTTAGCTGCCAGTTGACTGATTTATTTATGCACCGATCCGCTTATCTCTCTCTCTCTCTCTCTCTCTCTCTCTCTCTCTCTCTCTCTCTCTCTCTCTCTGGTAGTGGTGCCTACTGTAAATTGTTATTAGAGTGAGAGATATCTGAAAGTATGGTGGAGTAGTAAAACGATAGACACTATGATTTATGGTAAAGCGACTGTTATACTTGTGGTTGGTTACCTTCTAATCCTCATGCGGATTCAGGGTATCGGCAATAGAGTAGTACTTGTATTACGAAGGTGAAGAAGAGATGGGGACCACGGAACTCAACTGTCGGCACAGTTGCAGAAATTCGTTTGTCACGCAACTTTTCAACTGTTTTAGCCATGAGGAAGCCGCCAATTGCCTTCAGATTGGTTTGAATAGGTAACTGGTTATAGTTACTCTATGTTACAAATAAAAATTTAGCCTTTCTACCGGACATTCATTAGAGTTAAACCCTTGATTATACCGATGCACATATAACAGTAGCTTTACCATAAATCATAGTCTATCGTTTTACTGCTCCACCATACATTCAAATATCTCTCACTCTAGTAACCATTTACAGTAGGAGAGATGAGCGGATCAGTGCATAAATAAATCAGTCAACTGGCAGCTAACAACCGACTGGATCGCTAGATATATACTACAATGTAAACTAATATTAGATAGATAGATAGAAAAAAATCATACAAAATATGTTTAAACTGAAGTAACTTTGAGAGAGAGAGAGAGAGAGAGAGAGAGAGATGAGCGGATCGATCAGTGCATAAATAAGTCAGTCAACTGGCAGCTAACAAACGACTGGATCGTATGATATATACAACAATGTATATTTTTAGATAGATAGATAGATAGAAAAATCATACAAAATAAGTTTAAACTGAAGCAAATCTCAGAGAGAGAAGGAAAGGTGAGGGAAAGAAAAAGGTCGGGGGTGGCGGTGGAGGTGGGGGTGAGAGGGTAGGAGGCGCTTTTGACTGTTGTGTCCGTATCTATTTCTGGCTAATGGAGTTTTTGTCTCTTGATACAGGGACAAGTGTATCTTTATTATTTACAATTAATGATTCACGATACCCTTATAAATTACGGCACTGGGTGTAATACTCTATAGCCAAAACCTGATACTACTGTTCGTTTCAGAGTTATTGCCAAAAATACGTGCTTGCACTGTCTCTGAAACCCATAGTAGTATTGCTAAAGCTTTGGGGAAAATTCCAACAGCCATCATATTGATGGACAGTATACCGAGGAGGTTGTCTCAAATGTTACCTGTTGGTTGACAATTGACACGTTCATTCCATGGATTTTAAGCAAAAGAGAAGAAGATAAAGGATAATAGTAGACTATGAACGGGGTGGTAGGAATTACAGACAAAACCAACCTCAATATGCTGACAGCTCAGAATTAACTACCTAAAGAAAGTTAAGTGGAAGTATACTGGAATGTAGATTTTGATAAATGAATGTAAAGAATTTGTTAAAATGAGAGCGCTACATAATATTTACCAGAAAGCCTAGAACTATATTTTCGGATTCAATATTTAACAAAAGGAACGAACGATCATTATTTAGATGGGACTTGTCAAAGTGTCACAGCTCTAATGTAAATATATAAGTTAAGAAAATGATATATAAAAATTATGACCTTAACAAAAAGGAAAATTCCAAATAACGCTTGTCAATCCGAACAAGAGATATTACGTCGTGCTTTCATGATATGCCAGGTTCAGACATAGTCCAGGAATTTCCTTGATGGTACGGCAGAAGAAGCGAAAGATTAATATGGTTAAACAGTACACTACTGACCATTTCACTCCTTGTGTAATACATACCGATCCATGTTCCAAGAATATCCTAGCATAAAGATATTAGAGTAAGTAATAAATGGTGCATTGGGGATGCAAAGAAACCTTAGGAGTCAAAAGATACTTTACGTGGCTATTTCTGGCTGAAATGGGCTTAGCTACATCTAACCATTTCAGTAAATCCTACACAGGCTTATGCCTACTACCTATGTCTACTATTGCCTAGTACCTAGGCTAGTAGGTTAGGCTATAGGCCCATTATCAGAACTACCTAGTACCTGGAGAAACACCGTGAATTATAAGGCAAATCAAGATAAACCAGAGGAAAGGAAGGTAGATCTAGCTGCTATATACCTCCTATTACCTACTACTATAGGTATTCCGCAACGGCCTAGACTATGGCAGTTGCGGGTTTTCTATGCAGTTTTACCTCCTGAACAAGAATTTGAAGTATAGTAATAATTATTCGGACGACTGTAATTAACCCCCAGGGGCTCGTACTATACACGACAAAATACATTTGACGCCCCAATTCCTGGTGGCTTTCATATTCGCGGGGGGTAAATCTTAATAATTACTCCGCGTCGGGTATTTCATTGGAAATTACAGTTTCCTGTAGTATTCGGATTGCTTATTAAGAAATTGCCGTTATTTTTGGTCGGTCGACTGTAATTAACCCCCAGGGCCCAGTACTAAACTTGGCGAAATACATTGGATGGCCCAATCCCTTGTGGATGTTGTATTCGCGGTTACGTTCCTTGCAGTCCATGTGGAGTTATTCTTTAGAATTACCCCTAGGTAGGTAGTTAGGCTGTGCCCTCAATGTACCTAAGTAGGTAGTAGTACTGAGCCAGAGGCTTCTTTTGCTGCAAGCAACTTAGGCCTAGTAGGATACCACAGGCCAATGCCTAGTCCTTTTTCAAACTTAAGTGTAGGCCTATGGATACCTAGGTAATTTCCTTGGTAGCCTTTCGAATGAGTAGGCTTGGTACTTAGTAGGTAGGGGAAACAACCTAGTGGACTAGCTAATCCAGTCTTGCCCCGCTTGTTGAACTACCCTCCGAA
>NC_061091.1:24587017-24652017 GCF_015104395.2 Macrobrachium nipponense
TGAATGAAACCTTGTCGATCGTATCTGAAATCCATGTTCCATTTCGAGATGTTCATTACCCGCCTCCTCAAAAGGAGCATGGATTTCAGATACGATCGAGAAGGTTTTCATTCACCACGCTTAAGAAGATTAAAGGAAGATTATCAGCGGGGGTGACCTAAATTTGGCTTGCCTGTGGATGGACCTCTTGGTATAATACCACCTTTTCTGTAAACTTTTCTCATTCATCTACCTGAAGAGGGAGACAGCAGTCTCTGAAATATAACACTATTCTCTCTATATTTTGGTGTTTTTATGGGCTCCTTATATATATTATATATATTATATATATATATATATATATATATATATATATATATATATATATATATATATATATATATATATATATATATAGTATATATATTTTATATATATTATAAATATTGTGGGAAATTTGTTTCACTCAGTGGGAAGATTGAAGGAATATACTCTACAAAATTACGAGGGTAATTCCTTCCACTGAGTGTTCTTTAGTAATATAGTAAATTACATTTAAAAGCTTTTAAGCACACAATTTTTCCGTGCGCCTAACGTGTTTTCAGACTTGTGCCAGAAAATCCAAAGGATTAATAATTGCTTTGTAAGTTTAAGTAGGCTAGTTAAATTCAGGTACGAGTAATTTAGGTAAATGCAATTAATCTAATAAGGACTATGAATAAATTAAACTAAGGCCATAAAATTCCCAGGTCAGTTCAGTTTGGTCCCAGAATTCAATTAAGTTTCGATCCGGTTAAAGTAAAATTAAAGTAAACTAATCCCAAATAGTAATGCTAAGTAAACAGACAGACCTAATTTTGACTAAATTTTATACTACGCCCATGTAATTATATAAGCCCCTGTAAAATTGTTCAATCTGAGTCTATGCCTAATTAATTCTCACAAACACCAATATTACAATAGCCTAACTACGTAAAAGGGCTCAAAATTTAGTTAAGGTAAAGAAAACACTGTATTACGTCTTAAATAAGTAAGTTAAACGTTAAAAGACGAAACCGCTTCCTAACGAATGACCGTTGGCTCAAATCAGCCGTCTAATAATGGCGGTCTAGCCTTTGTTGAAAATTTATATGTTGGCCTACCTTTAAGTTAACCCAGTTTGGACGCAAACCTCTTAATTCACTCCTAAACTAAAAAAAACAAAACAAATTCTATATATTTAATCAGCAAACCCAGCGACCTCTAATTACATTCGTGGAAATAAATTCGTACGGTGACAAGAAATGTTATTTCCGCCGACAGATCAGTGTGAATTGCCGTTTTAAGTTTTGGTTGCAGATAAAGATTCGGATAGGTTATAGGTTAGGATAGGTACAAACAGGAAAGGAGATCATACAAACCAATTATCTTAAGGGTTATTAATTTCTAAAACCTTACACTACATAAATTAAATTCGAGACGAAGTTTACGAAACAATTTGTCGTCTGTCTCTGGTAGTGTCTGTTTGAACAAGGCCCAAAAACCCGCGCTCGGCCTATGGCTACCCCCTGAAAAGGCATATGTCAGGTCAATGGTTCTTATCACTCCCTAAATCAGTTAAATAATTTCTTAACTAATTTGAAGGGACAGTTAAATCTATTTATTAAATCTGTCTATCAAATATTTTAAATGCTAAGTAAAATTAATCAGATTATTCAAAACATAATATTATAATTTCTGCAGAGCTTATACTAAAGAAAATGGGGTAGTTATTTTGTAGCTCTTAGCAGTGACTTCGTTAAAGGTTAGAAAAATGGATATGTACAAATAAATTTACAACAAATTTTATTTTATATATATATATATCTATATATATGTTTTATATATATATATATATATATATATATATATATATATATATATATATATATGTTTTATATATATATATATATATATATATATATATATATATATATATATATATCTATATATATTCACACACACACACACAGACAGTCCTCGGTTATCGACGGGTTTCTGCTCTTGGGGGTGCTGATAAGCAAGAACCGCTATTAACCATAAGTTGGTGATTTACGGCACTTATGGCGCCAATAACCGGTTAATGGTGCCTCTGTTAAGTATGTTGTGGTGCCATAACTATTCTCGGCACTTTGTGGTGCCAATAACCGAAACTCTGCCCTTTATGGTGCCATACATCTGTGGTTTTATGGTGCTAGACAACCGCCGTGAAATAGGATCTCCATTAACTGAGTCCGCAGATAATCAGTTATCGGCGGCCTTGGTTATTAGCAATCCAGTTGTATGGTGCTTTTGTAGTGATGATTATAACTGAATTTTTGCCACTGGTCCCCACTTATCGGTGCTGAGCCTCAGTTCAGTGCAAAACCTAGATTATCAATACCAACTATTATTGGCAATTTTTGGTTATTGGCAATTTTCAGTTAATGTCATGCTGTTGGGAACAGAACCTTGCTGATAACCGGGGACTGCCTGTAATATTTTATATTATATATATATATATATATATATATATATATATATATATATATATATATATATATGAATAATTATCACATCGAACGTGATCCATTTATATATCAATTCAAGCTACAAATGTCCTTTAATATCTAAATTCACTTTACTCCAAATGATATATTTTCATATATGTACCGAAGGGGAATTTTTAATTGATAATAATTTCGTCCCCCCATGGGATCGAACCACCGTCCAAGTGGACGGGGACGAAATCAGGACGGTCAGTGACGCTATCCAATCAGCCAACAGAGACGCTATAAGTTTCATATCGATTCTGACCTTACAAATCACCCTCGATCTGGATGCATTCGTAATTAGAATCGATATGAAACCCCGTCTACCATGTTGGCCAATTCGAGCGTTTGACAGAACGTAGCCTTTTGTTATGAATAATTATCACATCGAACCGTGATCCATTTATATATCAATTCAAGCTACAAATGTCCTTTAATATCTAAATTCACTTTACCTCCCAAATGATATATTTTCATATATGTACCGAAGGGGAATTTTTTAATTGATAATAATTTCGTCCCCCCATGGGATCGAACCACCGTCCAAGTGGACGGGGACGAAATCAGGACGGTCAGTGACGCTATCCAATCAGCCAACAGAGACGCTATAAGTTCATATCGATTCTGACCTTACAAATCACCCTCGATCTGGATGCATTCGTAATTAGAATCGATATGAAACCCCGTCTACCATGTTGGCCAATTCGAGCGTTTGACAGAACGTAGCCTTTTGTTATGAATAATTACACATCGAACCGTGATCCATTTATATATCAATTCAAGCTACAAATGTCCTTTAATATCTAAATTCACTTTACTCCCAAATGATATATTTTCATATATGTACCGAAGGGGAATTTTTTAATTGATAATAATTTCGTCCCCCCATGGGATCGAACCACCGTCCAAGTGGACGGGGACGAAATCAGGACGGTCAGTGACGCTATCCAATCAGCCAACAGAGACGCTATAAGTTCATATCGATTCTGACCTTACAAATCACCCTCGATCTGGATGCATTCGTAATTAGAATCGATATGAAACCCCGTCTACCATGTTGGCCAATTCGAGCGTTTGACAGAACGTAGCCTTTTGTTATGAATAATTATCACATCGAACCGTGATCCATTTATATATCAATTCAAGCTACAAATGTCCTTTAATATCTAAATTCACTTTACCTCCCAAATGATATATTTTCATATATGTACCGAAGGGTAATTTTTTAATTGATAATAATTTCGTCCCCCCATGGGATCGAACCACCGTCCAAGTGGACGGGGACGAAATCAGGACGGTCAGTGACGCTATCCAATCAGCCAACAGAGACGCTATAAGTTCATATCGATTCTGACCTTACAAATCACCCTCGATCTGGATGCATTCGTAATTAGAATCGATATGAAACCCCGTCTACCATGTTGGCCAATTCGAGACGTTTGACAGAACGTAGCCTTTTGTTATGAATAATTATCACATCGAACCGTGATCCATTTATATATCAATTCAAGCTACAAATGTCCTTTAATATCTAAATTCACTTTACCTCCCAAATGATATATTCATATATGTACCGAAGGGGAATTTTTTAATTGATAATAATTTCGTCCCCCCATGGGATCGAACCACCGTCCAAGTGGACGGGGACGAAATCAGGACGGTCAGTGACGCTATCCAATCAGCCAACAGAGACGCTATAAGTTCATATCGATTCTGACCTTACAAATCACCCTCGATCTGGATGCATTCGTAATTAGAATCGATATGAAACCCCGTCTAGACGGGGTTTCATATCGATTCTAATTACGAATGCATCCAGATCGAGGGTGATTTGTAAGGTCAGAATCGATATGAACTTATAGCGTCTCTGTTGGCTGATTGGATAGCGTCACTGACCGTCCTGATTTCGTCCCCGTCCACTTGGACGGTGGTTCGATCCCATGGGGGGGACGAAATTATTATCAATTAAAAAATTCCCCTTCGGTACATATATGAAAATATATCATTTGGGAGGTAAGTGAATTTAGATATTAAAGGACATTTGTAGCTTGAATTGATATATAAATGGATCACGGTTCGATGTGATAATTATTCATAACAAAAGGCTACGTTCTGTCAAACGCTCGAATTGGCCAACATGGTAGACGGGTTTCATATCGATTCTAATTACGAATGCATCCAGATCGAGGGTGATTGTAAGGTCAGAATCGATATGAACTTACAGCGTCTCTGTTGGCTGATTGGATAGCGTCACTGACCGTCCTGATTTCGTCCCCGTCCACTTGGACGGTGGTTCGATCCCATGGGGGACGAAATTATTATCAATTAAAAAATTCCCCTTCGGTACATATATGAAAATATATCATTTGGGAGGTAAAGTGAATTTAGATATTAAAGGACATTTGTAGCTTGAATTGATATATAAATGGATCACGGTTCGATGTGATAATTATTCATAACAAAAGGCTACGTTCTGTCAAACGCTCGAATTGGCCAACATGGTAGACGGGGTTTCATATCGATTCTAATTACGAATGCATCCAGATCGAGGGTGATTTGTAAGGTCAGAATCGATATGAACTTATAGCGTCTCTGTTGCTGATTGGATAGCGTCACCTGGACCGTCCTGATTTCGTCCCCGTCCACTTGGACGGTGGTTCGATCCCATGGGGGGACGAAATTATTATCAATTAAAAAATTCCCCTTCGGTACATATATGAAAATATATCATTTGGGAGGTAAAGTGAATTTAGATATTAAAGGACATTTGTAGCTTGAATTGATATATAAATGGATCACGGTTCGATGTATAATTATTCATAACAAAAGGCTACGTTCTGTCAACGCTCGAATTGGCCAACATGGTAGACGGGTTTCATATCGATTCTAATTACGAATGCATCCGATCGAGGGTGATTTGTAAGGTCAGAATCGATATGAACTTATAGCGTCTCTGTTGGCTGATTGGATAGCGTTCAACTGACCGTCCCTGATTTCCGTCCCCCGTCCACATTGGACGGTGGTTCGATCCCATGGTGGGGGGACGAAATAATTATTATCAAATTAAAAAATTCCCCTTCCGGTACATTATATGAAAAATAATCATCATTTGGGATGGGTAAAAGTGAATTTCTTTAGAATATTAAAGGGAACATTTGGTAGCTTGTAATTTAGAATTGATATTAAATGGAATCACGGTTCGATGTGAATAAATTATTCATAACAAAAGGCTACGTTCTGTCAAACGCTTCGAATTGGCCCAACATGGTAGACGTGGGGTTTCATATCGATTCTAATTACGAATGCATCCAGATCGAGGGTGATTTGTAAGGTCAGAATCGATATGAACTTATGCGTCTCTGTTGGCTGATTGGATAGCGTCACTGACCGTCCTGATTTCGTCCCCGTCCACTTGGACGGTGGTTCGATCCCATGGGGGGACGAAATTATTATCAATTTAAAAAAATTCCCTTCGGTACATATATGAAAATATATCATTTGGAGGTAAAGTGAATTTAGATATTAAAGGACATTTGTAGCTTTGAATTGATATATAAAATGATCACGGTTCGATGTGATAATTATTCATAACAAAAGGCTACGTTCTGTCAAACGCTCGAATGGCCAACATGGTAGACGGGGTTTCATATCGATTCTAATTACAATGCATCCAGATCGAGGGTGCTTGTAAGGTCAGAATCGATCTGACTTATAAGAGCGGCGCTGTTGTCTGATTTGGATAGCGTCACTGACCGTCTGATTTCGTCCCCTCGGCCCACTTTGACGGTGGTTCGATCCATGGGGGACGAAAGTTATTATCAATTAAAAAATTCCCCTTCGGTACATATATGAAAATATATCATTTGTTGATTTAAAGTGAATTTAGATATTAAAGGACATTTGTAGCTGATGATTATAACTGAATTTTTGCACTTGGTTCCCCACTTATCGGTGCTTGAGGCCTCAGTTCAGTGCAAAACCTAGATTTATCAATACCAACTATTATTGGCAATTTTTGGTTATTGGCAATTTTCAGTTAATGTCATGCTGTTGGGAACAGAACCTTGCTGATAACCGGGGACTGCCTGTATATTTTATATATATATAATATATATATATATATATATATATATATACTATATATATATATATATGTTATATATTATATATATATATATATATATATATAATATATATATATCATATATTATAGTATATAGATATATATATATATATATATATCTCTATATATATATATATATATATATATAATATTTATATATATATAGATATATATGGATAGAGTATATATATCCCTATATATATCGTATAGATATATATATATATACTATCTATATCTTATATATATATACTATATATATATATATATATATATTATATTTTTTATATCTATATATATACTATCTATTTTATATATATATATTTATATATATATATACTATATATATATATATATATATATATATATATATATATATATATATATATATATATATATTATATATTATTTTATTATATATATATATAGATATATACATATATATATATATATATTATATATATATATATATATTATATATATAATATATATATATATATATATATATATATATATATATATACATACACACATCTATTTACACACAACAGTAGGTTTTGTTGTTATTGTTTTTGTTGTTGTACAGTTGTTGTTGAAATAACCATTAACTAAGCAAATATCTGCTACTAATAACAATTTATTGAAAGAAAACAATGTTCATTTATTTATATCCAAGGGGGGGGGGTGACCACATGACCAGGCACTCCCCCCTTAAATCCGCCAGTGTTACCCAGAGGGATACCTACTTGGCCATGCGAGGGTTCTTATGGGAGCTGCTGGCCACAGGAATTGACAGATGTAAGCTGATGGGACTAAGTCAAAGAAATATGCTTGTGTATGTTTTATAATGAGTTTATGCACATGTAGCTGTAAATGTGTACATATAGGTGTATTACAGTATTCTGATTCCACTTACAAGAGTACAAAAATTTATAGTCTGTGAGTTGTTTGCTGGACTGAGGCCAATATATTTTTTTTTCAAGATACAATCCTTGTTGAAAATTTGTTGATCCATAGTCATACACGTCAACAATTAAAAGGCTACTTGCTGTCAAAAAGTTTGAAGTGGAAAATAACAACCTCTGCAACCATCGCTAGGGTACTTACAAACAGTCCTGTTATAAAAAGAAAAAAAATTCATGTTAACTTGAGTTTTGTAATGTAATATTGGCTTATAATTTATGAAGGAATTGCTAGCACATTATTAACATATTCTTATATGTAGCTGACAAAGTACCCCATCAGTTGACGAAAAAATGTTATTGTGTGTTGAGTTAGCACAATATAAATTTCTTATGGTCAAAGGTATTTAGATCTTAATAGACAAGATGTAGAAAACAAAAGTGTGAGTACTTGGAGATAAGTTTCATATCACAGTAAGAATGTTCCTTTCTCTTATGAAAAAAAAGAGGATATTTCATACTATCATTTGGACTGTATAAACAATAGTATTTTAATAATTTACCTCCAATCCAAAGTAAGAACATTCCAGCTAAATCCATGAAGCCAAGTATAGGGGTCGCTTGTTCCCTGCTTTTGAGACTGCTCAAACAACTTGTAGCATTGGCTGTAGAATCCTGGACACTTTTTAAGACTATTCCTGATTCAACCAGGATGTTTAACCTGTACGGTAAAGAAAACTTCTTGTATGTTTTTAGAATATTTTCTGTAAAGTTAAATAAATGCTAGGATAAAATGCTTATGGTTTGTCGAGGTAATTTTTTTGAATGAAGAGCTTTTGTGACTATGTGAATAATTATAATAACTACATAAAAGTGTAAAGGATTGCTGACACTAGTTCGATGAGGGATGTGAGGTATACAAACTTCATTTTGTAGTGATCTCTTATATGTATATATATTTTATGATAGTTATAATTGTCACTGTGTTATATGTATATATATTTTATGATAGTTATAATTGTCACTGTGTTATTAAATTATTAATTATTATATTATATTATTATTATTATTATTATTATTATTATTATTATTAAATATATATTTTATATTTTTATGGAACATTCCAAAAAGCTTTCACTATACAGCAAGCTTCTACAAAATTCTCCATATATTTTGTACTATTTCTACTATGCATTTGTATTCCTCTCAGCTTGACATTGTGTCTCTTGTCTGGTCTCCAGAATAATACATAATTTTGTTGTTGTTACAAACTCCTTACTTTTATGCAGCCTATTAATTAATCTGCACAAAGTCCTAGACATTCCAAGTAGAAGAAAAAAACAAGATCTTCCACTCACTCTGTAATCTGCTATAGGACATAGGGTTTACTAGTTGACATGTTGTTGAACGGTATAGTAATGGTTTTGCATTGAAAAAATCAAGTCTGTTTTGATAAAACATTACATTCTTTTCTATCCATGACTTACATTGTCTGAATAACAATTTGGGTGGGTGCTGAGCTGAGCTGAGTTGGTGATGTCCCAGGATATGAAGAGTCCTTATGGAACCAGTGCAGACCTATGGTTTAGACCAGTGGTTCTTAACCTTTTTTGGCAGCGACCCAAAATTTTGTACAAATCAACCATGGTGACCCAAAGCCACAGTAGAGATTATCGTACGGAAAACTTCAAATTGTTTGTTTTACATTGAAATTTCAAAACACTTCAAATAAATTTTCTTGGCGACCCAGGGGTTAAGAACCACTGGTTTACACAGACCTTGACCACTTCTGAGAAGAGATTTGCATTACACTGTGCAAATGTTGTTACACAAAAGTACATGGCACTGTCATTTCTTTTTAAACTTTTCATGTGGCTTCAGATAATAATCATATCACCTGTACGTATGTATATTATTTTTTTTAGTATAAATGAACTTGTTAAAAGTAAAGCAAATGAAAATCCATTTAGATTATATACAATACATTGTTCTGTTTGGCGTTTTGTCAGACTCAGTAATCCTCCTAGCTGTCAGTTCTTACCATTTATCAAATTCCTTCGTAAGTTTGCTTCTCTTTGGAAATACATAGGCAATGGACACTGCAAATATAGCCCTCCTAGCAATGTGAAAATTGCACTGTCCAGTGGCTGTGAAATCATCATGTATTGCCTGTAAAAGATGATTTGTATTATAAGTGAAGAAAATTTATTTGTATAAAGATGCAGTACGTAAAAGGCATTATGAATATGCAAATTTCATCGATTCAAAAGAACACGTGGCACCCTTAAAGACGAAATGAGTAAAGGAATTTGTGTAGGTGGTTAAAAAGTCTATTATGTACTTCTTGATTAAGCAATGCTTATAAAAATGAGCATAGAGAAAAAGTATCTGCAATTTTTTTTTTATACAAAAGTGGAAGTAGAAACTTTTGAAAGGAGGCATGCAAAGACCAGAAATGTAGGGTATGATGCCTTGGAAAGGACAGAGTCAGAAAGACATATGGGGAAAGGACAGCTGAAGAGAATAAGAAAGCCTTGAATTCAAGCCTTGGCAGAGAATATGGAGGGAAGAGAGTAGCTGAAGAGGGAGGCTAATAAGCAGGTGGTAAAGGAAAAAAGGTTGGGGAGGAATGGAATAAAAATCCCAACACAACATAAGGTTGAGAGATGGAAAAATGATAGTCAAAGTGCAAAAAAGGCATGGATTAGGGCAGTATTTTCAAAATCTACAGACTGAAGAAAATTTATATGACCTGGAGAATGTTGACATGATAGAGGGACTAGTTGATATGACTGCTTAGGAGGATAACTACGTAGTGAGAAATTCCAGTATCATAAGGAGTGCATAATAAGTAATTTCATATAAGTAACTTACCAATAATTATACATAGCTGTAGTTTCCACTAGTGTGGCAGCTTAAATTTAAAATTTACAGGAGCGTTTCTATTGTTTTTGTGTAGGTGACAGCCCCACCCACTTTCAGGGAACAATAGAAACAACAAAGTGGAAGAGCTCAATTCAATTCTGTTGGCTTTTGATGCAGCATCGAATGTATGCAGCAGCTCTTTTTTTTATTATTATTATTTTTTTTATTGGTATTTTGGTCATATCTCATGCCCGCACCGAGGAGGGGTATTTGGGTCGGTCAAACAACCCCACCTAAATTTCTGGAAGTCTATATTTTCTGTGACTATACTTTTCATTGAACTGTACTTACAAAGTGATAAATAATTATTGCTTTTTGTTAAGTCAGTATATAGCATATTAACAAATAAAGTAATATGCGTCTTATTGTTAACATAATAAATGAATCAATCAATAAAACGGAAGAAATATTCTTGAATTTCAGTGCAAACTTTCAACATTATAAGTAAAATTCTGTTAACCAAAGTCACTACTTTGAATAATATCTAACTGGGTAGAAGGGCAAAGAACGGATACTCAAGTTTTCTTCTTAACCCTTAAACGCCGAGCCTCTATTTACCAGCGTCTCGTATGCCGGCGGCGTTCGGGAGTTAACGCCGAAGCAGAAAAAAAGTTTTTTTCAAAAAATCACAGCAAGCTTATTTTATAAAATTAAGAGTTCATTTTTGGCTCATTTTTTTTTTTGTCATTGCCCGAAGTTTAGTATGCAATCATCAGAAATGAAAAAAAATATCATATATAAATATTGGAATATATGACAGAGCGAAAAAAAAATTTCATATATAATTGTACACAAATCGTGCTGTGAGCAAAACGGTTAAAGCTAATGAGTTAATTTTTTTTCGTTGTATTGTACACTAAATTGCGATGATTTTGGTGTATAACAAATTGTAAAAAGATCAAAGCAACACAGAGAAAATATTATCACAAAATGGTGCATGAATTCATAACGCGCGGACATTAAAAAAAGTTTTTTCAAAAATTCACCATAAATCGAAATATTGTGCTGGAGACTTCCCGTTTGTTGCAAAAGGAAGGTAATTGATTGAATATTACTAGACTGTAAATGTTTTAGCTTACAATTGCAGTTTTCGACCATTTCGAGCGAGTTAAAAGTAGAATTTTTTCTATTTATCATGATTTATATGAAAATATTTCAAAACTGATAAAAGCTAAAACCATGAGTGATTTTTTGTTGTATTCTACATGAAATTGCGCACATTTTCATATATAAAACTTTACGACAAACTGACTAAAGAATTTCTGACATTAAAAAAAGTTTTTTCAAAAATTCATCATAAATCGAAATATTGTGCTGGAGACTTCCCGTTTGTTGCAAAAGGAAGGTAATTGATTGAATATTACTAGACTGTAAATGTTTTAGCTTACAATTACAGTTTTTCGACCATTTCGAGCGAGTTAAAAGTAGAATTTTTTCTATTTATCGTGATTTATATGAAAATATTTCAAAACTGATAAAAGCTAAAACCATGAGTTATTTTTTATTGTATTCTACATGAAATTGTGGACATTTTCATATATAAAACTTTACGACAAACTGACTAAAGAATTTCTGAGATTTTCGGCAGTTACCACGAGCGGACGCAAGAAAAAGTTTTTTTCAAAAATTCACCATAAATCAAAATATTTTGCTACAGTTTTCCAATTTGTTGTAAAATGAAAGTTAATGATTGGATATTACTAGAATGTAAGAGTTTTAGCATACAATTGCGTTTTTCGACCATTTCGGTCGAGTCAAAGTTGACCGAAGGTTGAAATTTTGGCACATCGTTATTTATATGAAAATATTTCAAAACTGATAAAAGCTACAACCATGGGTTGTTTTTTGTTGTATTCCGCATGAAGTTGCGCACATTTTCATATATAAAACTTTATCTAACGGCTAATATAAAACGGTGCAAACATTACGACAAACTGACAAAAGAATTTCTGAGATTTTCAGCAGTTACCACGCGGACGTAAGGAAAAAAGTCTTTTTTAAAAATTCACCATAAATCGAAATATTGTGCTAGAGACTTCCAATTTGTTGCAAAATGAAGGTAAATGATTGAATATTACTAGAATATAAGAGTTTTAGCTTACAATTGCGTTTTTCGACCGTTTCAGTCGAGTCAAATTTGGCACTTATCGTGATTTATATGAAAATATTTCAAAACTGATAAAAGCAACAACCATGGGTTGTTTTTTGTTGTATTCCACATGAAATTACGCACATTTCCATATATAAAACTTTATGTAACGGCTAATATAAAACGGTGCAAACATTACGACAAACTGACGAAAGAATTTCAGAGATTTTCGGCAGAGTATCGCGCGCGGACGTAAGGAAAAAGTTTTTTCAGAAAATTCACCATAAATCGGAGGTAAATGATTGAATATTACTAGAATGTAAGAGTTTTAGCTTACAATTGCGTTTTTCGACCATTTCGGTCGAGTCAAAGTTGACCAAAGGTTAAAATTTTGGTACTTATTGTGATTTATATGAAAATATTTCAAAACTCATAAAAGCTACGACCATGTGTTGTTTTTTATTGTATTCTACATGAAATTGCACACATTTTCATATATAAAACTTTATCTAACGGCTAATATAAAATGGTGCAAACATTACGACAAACTGACGAAAGAATTTCTGAGATTTTCGGCAGTTACAGCGTGGACGTAAGGTAACTGCTCGTCCCACCAGCCCTCCTAGACAAGGGTCCCTGTCATGCTCCCCTGACCCTGGGAGAAGACATACCAGAGGTCCAAGGGAGGCCAGTGTGGTTTGCCCATGGGTAGTCAGTCACCCGCTCATTCGAGCCTGTCGCTCAATCCCAGGTTTCGATAGACAGTCATTGAAAAGGTGTCTCAGTTGATGTAGGTCAGTTGTCTTCTGATTCTGAGAATTCTAGTCCTGGCAGGAGGTGCGGATGGCGCTTTCAAGACTGAGTCTTATCATTTGAAGAGATGCACGAACGATGTGAACCAATTGTTGCCTCTTCCTTGTGAGAGGTTTAAGGAACTACCTCTCAACCTTCAGCTGTCCTGCAGTGCTTGATGCAGTCCAGAGT
Source organism: Macrobrachium nipponense (assembly GCF_015104395.2). Lineage (NCBI taxonomy): Eukaryota > Metazoa > Arthropoda > Malacostraca > Decapoda > Palaemonidae > Macrobrachium > Macrobrachium nipponense. The sequence continues at coordinate 24,600,566 of NC_061091.1, forward strand.
ATTTTTTGCCTGAGCATTCAGATTTAGAGTGCCAGTTTTAGCTCCCAAGTGAATGAGTGTTAAGAGGTGCCCTTCTTCTTTGTCCAGGCGCCCACCTTCTCTTGAGTGCCCAATGACTTAACCCGAGCGCCCAGCACCAGTTCCAGTCTCCAAGCGTCTGCCGCTAATTTCTGAGTACCCGATGCTAGCTTCTGACCCAGCGCCAGCTCCCAAGTGTTTGGCGCCTGACAAGTGCCCAGCTCCCCCTCTGCCATTTTTGAGTTCTTCTGCACCTGCGGTAGAGGATCTATCCTTGGTGCCCATCAAGTGGCAGTTGGCGGACATGGGTTTTTTGCAAAAAGCTCCTGTTGTGGCCAGGTCTTCTTTGTTCCTGGTTTCTTCTGATGAAGAGGATTTGGATCAAGAGCCTGCCCTTCAGCTTATGCAGCTCTTTTGAGATATTTTTCTGGCTAATTTTCCTCCATTTTTTGCACCAGCTTCCTGCCTCTCCTGCCTCGACCTTCCTCATGAGAAACCAGCCTGATGTCAGCACTCAGCTTCCTAATATGGTTCTTTCCTCCTCTTCAAAGAAAGCACTTAACCCCTTGTTGACAGGTAATGTAGTAAATACAGGCAGTCCCCAGCTTATGACGGGTTCCGTTCTTGAGATGCGTTGTTAGCAGAAAATCGCCGTAAGCCGGAAAATCGTAAAAAAAATCCTAAGAAAACCTTACTTTTGAATGCTTTGGGTGTATTAAAGACTATGTAAACTGCATTTTTATTGCATTTTTCATCAAAAAAACCTTCAAATATTGATTATTGTGCACTTTTGGAGTCACTTATTCTGTCAGATCGACATCATAAGTGCCGTAACCCTGGAACATGTGCCATAAACCTGGAAATAATTTCTGATGAATATAATCAAAAGCGTCGTAACCTCGGAACGTCGTAAGTTAAACCCGTCGTAAGCCAGGGACTGCCTATATATCTTTACATATAGCTTTGAGTCAAAGTTCGGGTAGCATACATATATGTATGTTCAAGTTTTGGTGCCATATAGTTTGAATGAATTATGCAGAAAAAATGTTCCTAGTTCCATGTATCACTATTGGCAATTCTTCAGATCACCTTATAAGAGTCGGAGTGAGCTGAGAGATCTTCAGTCTTGCTTGAGGTGGTAAGGGGAATGTTGTCACAACTTCCCATCCAAGGATGTGTTGTAAACATTTTCTAAGAATTTGTTCCTGGTTTTAGTTCTTATCTTTTATGATCTAGTCTGAGCTGTAATTTTAATATTACAAAAAAAAAGGAAATGTTAGAAAGAACACTTATAACTTTGCAAAATTAGCTTATTTTTATGACCATCTTAGGGAAAAGAGGCCCATGAGTGATGGGAAATATTCACTTTCAACTTCCCGTGGAAGATACAGAGATTTAAAAAAAAAATGTTTTTCTTATAACACGAGAATATACATACCTTCCTCTTTCCATTGATGAGGTGTTTTTTAGTTGTGTTTTTAAACTGGTCATCCTTAAATTTAGCCCAGTCCTGGGTGGATGCATTACTGTATATTAGCCTGGACTGTGAGGGTTAAAGAGGTCAGTGATCGCCTCACTAAGAAGAGAGAGGAAAAGAAAAATTAACGCCACCTTTTCCCGCAGTTGGAACTTACTGCCATCTTGTTCTGATTTATAGTATTACACTTGATAAACTAACTTAGAAGACGCTTTATCCTACTATTTTTCACACTAATCTTATCAACCCACATACAGGTTCACGAACACTTCTAGATATTTCTCAAATTCTAGTCGTATGTTAAACTTGTGATATCTGTTGATTATTGTGACTTCACGCGGGTACGTCTCACCAAGCAAGATGGCTACAAGAGAGAGGAAGGTAAAGCTGTCTTTGCTTTTCCACATTTGAGGTTGACTCTTAGGAGGTATCTGCCATACACCACCAGAGAAACTCCTTCTTTGGGATTTGCTGCCTCCTCCCAAGGAGACTTCTCAGGTCTCATCAATTTGGCACCATGCGCACCCTTCTTGTTGACAAAAATGATGTTTTCAGCGACAGAACTGGATCACCTTGTCAAGAATATTTTTAAGGTTTTTGAGGTGTTCAATTTTCTAGACTGGATAGTAGGGGTCCTCGCCAAGAAGATTGAGGACTATACTATTTTAGCAGGAGACTTTGCTGCAGACTGGCTTGGTGTACTGTCTTGTGCAGACAAGCCATCAGGAGGTTCCACCATGGATTATTCGCTCTTGCTCTGACAGGCTTCAGACTGTCTTGAGACTCGTCAGAGTGAAGGGCTTTTCAAGATCAGCTGCAAAGGCTATTACAAAATGTAGACATCAGTCTTCTTCCAAAGTCTACCAGTCTAAGTGGGCAGTCGTCTGAAGATGGTGCAGCAGACATAACATCTCGTCTTCTAAGGTTTCAGTAACTCAGATAGCAGACTTCCTTTTCTATCTGAGGAACTCCAAGGACCTCTCATAGAGCCTTGCTGAGTTCCGTTTTTAAACATAAGAGGCCTAGATCTGTCATATAACCACAATTTTAGCAATGTCATTAAGTTTTTCAAGACTTCCAAACAGGCGGATGTCGACTCAGTTTCTTGGAATCTTGATGTGGTTCTTAAGTTGTTAACAGGCCCCTCTTTTGAGCCTCTCCATTTCACCTCTCTCAAGAACCTGATTCGAAACTCTATTCCTTGTTGCTTTAGCCACTGCCTTGCGTGTTAGTGAGTTTCAGGCCATCAACAGATGGATAGGATTTGCTCATGTAGACGCAGTCTGCACTATTACTCTTGGTTTCCTGGCCAAGAACGAGGTACCATCCAAGCCCTGGCTTTGCTCTTCCATGATTAAGAAGCTGATGGATATCCTCTGCCCAGAAGAGGAGGAAAGGGTCATCTGGTGGTTTTTATTTCATTGTAGGTGACAGTTTTGTCTGGTTATTGTTTTTTGTGGTACTGCACCCAGGGCAAGGGCACCTGTTTTTAAGCTTTGCAAGCCATTGGACTTTTCCTTAGCTGCAGAGCTCTCACTTGAAGTAGAGATGCCCACACCTATTCCTCCACACCACTATGAGAGCACCAACCAGAGGTAGTATTTACCTGTAGTAGCTCTCTTACCAGGTAAGGAAACAGCGAGCATTTTATCAATGCTAGCAAATTTTTCATTCCAATTTCATTTCCATAACTGAATGTTTTGAAGTAGAATAAGTCCACGTATCCCACCTCCTGTCAATGTTGGATTCAGCTATGCAATTACTTGCTACATAAGTTACTTTTATATGAAAATATTATTTTTATGCTATATATGAAAATATTTTCATGCTAAAATTAAGTTTTATATAAGGCAGTCCCCGGCTTACGACGTTCTGAGGTTATCATGCTTTTCAATTATATTCATCAGAAATTATTTCCAGGTTTACGACACATTCCCAGGATTACGGCGCTTATGACGCCGATCTGACAGAAGAAATATGACTCCACAAAGGCAAAATAATCAATATTTGAGGGTTTTTCTCATGAAAAATTCAATAAAATGCAGTTTACATAGTTTATGATGAATCCAAAGCATTAATTGTAGAGTTTTCTTAGGATTTTTTACGATTTTCCGGCTTACGACATGTCTCAAGAACGGAACCCCTGTCGTAAGCCAGGAAATGCCTGTATACTTACCAAGTAAAACAGATCAGAACCCCACTCCTCCCCTCTCGTAGACATAAGGACGTAAATGAATTGAGCTCTTCCCCTTTGTTGTTCCTATTGTTCCCTGATAGTGGGCCGGGCTAGTCACCTACACAAAAACAATAAAAGCGCTACCGCGATTTTTAAATTTAAGTTGCCATATGAGTGGAAACTATGTATAGCTATGTAATTACTTGGTATGTATATGTGAAGCTGAATTTTATCATGAAAATAACATTTTGGAGAATTAGAGTATATAAAGCTAACAGTATTTAAAGACAATGGAATGTGCTACAATGAGAAATATAGAGGAATAGGATTTTTTCAGATTTTGAGAAGATAAAACACGAAAAATTAATCTGACAAGGATTATGAAATCAAAGAGTATCATAAAGATTCATTGAGCTAAAATGAAGACAATGTTAGGTATATCAGAAGAATTTAAAAAAAAGTTACTATGGATCATTGCTAAGTTTTTTTATTGTTTGTCACAGGAATGGAAGAAGCTACTAAGGATGCAGAGGCAGGTCCTTGCAAGGTGGTGTATGCTTATGACCTAGGGTTTACATCAATCATGGGTATAGCCTGCAGAAGTTTTAAGGCAGAAGTGTTTAAAAGGTAATCGCATCATTTTTATAAAGTGAATATTCAACCATATTCATGGAAATAATGATAAAAAGGAATTGAATTAGAAAATTTATTTACATAGATCGTCTTACTTTGAACTGGAACTAAAGAAGCCAAAAATGTTTCTGATCCTTTCTGCTGAAAATTAACGTTGGAGAACACCCAGGAATTAATGACTTCACTCCATGATACTAAAGACAGCCAAAGTATGTAAACACCGCTCCATCCCTTAGAAATGTGCCAAATTGGTGCCATTAAGAGTGCCTTGCATATAAGATGTCTTAACATACCGCAGCCACACTCCTACTTACTACCATCCTTACCCACAAACAAAAAATATACTAAAATTTGAAAAAAGAAATATATTATAACCAGACCACTTTTTTTGTGTAGGTGCAGTGGTACCTATCCACAGGGGGTAGGTACCACAACCCAACGTGAATTTCTGAAATCCACAAATATTTAATACCCTTCTAAAAACATTTATAACTGCCCTATTGTAATATTTCAAACACCAAGACCACTCTAAAGACACTTACAACTGACTGTTTTAACAGGTTTATCACACAAAAAATGCATTTAATCATGAAAATATGAAAATACAGTAATTTATGAATGTCTCTATGAAAAATTCCACAAACAGGGAAAATTACCACGAATATTCTGGATATGTATATCAGTATAATATAGTTTAGGTTTGTACAATTAGGAAAAATCCCAATAATCGAAAATTTGTAGTTACCTGTGGAAATTTTCTTATTTTATTACTGCAAACGCTGGAAGTGAAATACGTACATGTATATCCAGTATCGAAAAAACTTTAACCTGTATTGAATACATTTACGGACTGATCTTGTTACTTACTCTTTCGAGAATAATCATTGTTATTACTTGGTGGTATCCAGTCACTTGCGCACCTGTCAGGCTCTTACCTTTCTCATGGTGAGAATGTCGCAGAGTACTGCAATGCGCTCACTCTTTATTCGTTCTTTCGTTTCATAGCATCCATATACCATTTCGCTTTTCCCATCAAATACTTGTTTATATATTCCTGATGTAGCTTGCTGTGGTTTAAGGATATTTGTTAATTACTGAAATTTAGCAACAGATGTAATGTCAGAGTTAAGATGCGTAAAATGAAAACACATACTATACTCTTTTGTAATAAGAAAGGTATAGAACCATAATATTTTTAGTTGTTCGCACACTTGCAGATAAGTAAAAAATAATCGTAGACACTAAATTCTACTTTAATATGATGTCATAAGTAGCTCAATTATAAGTGCTCAAAGTAAAACAGCAGTCCTTTGTGGCAAAAAGAGAAAAATGAAACATACCAGGAACAATTGATGAAGAGCTGTCCCAGTCTCCAAGGCCCATGGGATCTTTTTGTAGGATACTAAATCTTCTAAGGAGTCCACAGGAATAGTCACCTTAGGCACAGCTAGTATGGACGTCAAGACACACAAATAGGCCGAGTCTAAAATGAAGGCAGCAATCAACCATGTCCCTAAGAATATTCGTCCTGTTTCCGTTGTCGGGAGAACTGTTGAACCTTGAAATTGAAAGTAATTCAGAATAAATCTTAAGTTATCTTCTACTTAAAGTAGTGATAAAGAAATGAGATGTACTTGTGAGGGATAGAGTGGAAGAGTGAAATAATTAAAGAGGCTAAAATGACTACTTGCCCCTGCATATTAACCCAATTTGTGAAGAAGATTGCAGGAAGACATTCAAGTCGGATACTGTTTTCGTGATCAAGGAAGAGAGGTACCTGCAGAATTTAAGAGCAGAAAAAACCGGGAAATCTTAGATACAAGGTCATGGTAGTAAAATTAAGAATACTTAAATAGTTGTGAGGCAAAATGGTTAAAACTGAATCAATAGACTTTATTATTTTTATTACATATATTAGGAGGCTGTTTAAAGGCACTAGACATCCAGCTGAAATGGAGAACTTTTCTCTGCTAAAGCTGAAAGAGAAATGAGTAGGAGATAAAGTAGATAGATATGAGCTGTACTCCCTAGTCAGTGACGGAATTGTTTAGATGTCGGAGCATTTTGACCAAAGGATTAATTAGAGATAATTTTATCAAAAAAGTAGATGTATACTGGAGCCTAAGATATTATAACCTCAGTAACTTGGAGTTATGCTACCTCGGGGATTTTAAGTTCTGAAGAGGTAATTTAATAAATAAAATTGATTGGAAAGGTCCAGATTTGTCTACATGGCATCCTTAGATTGCCCCAGAAGGTAATAGGTGAATGATTAGTGGTAAAATAAAGATTAAGGCTATAGAAAGCATGGATTTGATAATTGGAAATAGGAGAGAACTTATCAGCCACATTAGCCATGAACGAATGATACCACTCAACAAGGTGTCTCCAGTAAGTAGAACTATATTACTACTAGGTGCTTCTCTCCAGTAAGTAGAACTCTATATTAAGGGTGACAAAGTAGAACAAATGCATTGTATGAAACAGAGTGAAGAAATTTATGTGAATAACACAATGGAAACATTGGATGTTGTTGATATATTGATTTTGCAGTAATCAAAATTCCCCTAATATAACAATGTGTTTCAGCTTAATTGAGCTATTTCTGAAATGGTAGAGGAATCTTTAACAGGTAATTAGTATTTAGTAGGAACAAGAACATATGGAAAGTTAAAACTGTCAAGAGCCAACATATTACAACTCCGAACATTTTGTAAAGAAAAAATTTTGTTGCTCTTAGAATATTTGTAGTTTCACTTTCACCAGATAGAATGTCTGTAGTTTCAATAGATACCCAAATAAGGGTACCATTCTTGCAATGTTTATGTACAGTACTTCTGTCTCTACGTAATTAATGCACTTTTATCCACTTTATTTTTGTAAGATGGCTTACCTTCATTTAACAGATTAGAAATGATCATATCTGGTCTGAAAGTTAGTCTCTTCTGTTGGCGTCCCATATTGTCCTCCACTGGCCCACTCAGAATGTAATTGAAAATTAGGCCAACAATGATGCTTATACCAAGAACTACTGCCAGTGCTATCCATGTCTGCCAATGAAAATGTCATATTTTAAAAGCAAGGATAATTTTTTAAGACCTAGCCTATTCCATGTGGATGAAAAATCCCAGACGCCTCATTCAGCTGTGAAAAAAGAAAAAATATCATCCAGCTCTGTTAAGTTACAGCATATCTACAAAGGCAGTCAGGTCTCCAGTGATTGATTTAATCACCCTTTGTGTAGTCTCATCCATCTGCAAAAGAGCTGTGGGCTTAAAGCAAGAGTGTTTTATGTTTTCATGGCTTAGTACGTAATGAGAGAGGTAATGAGCTGAAGTGAGAGAGTATCAAGGTGTTGTTAAGTCAACTCTCCATTATGGAAGTGAATTATGGAGTTTGAATTGAAATGAAAGCATTGAAAAGACAATAATATGTAGTTATGTAATGGGGTAAAAAAAAGGTTAATGTAAGTGAAAGGGTGGAAAGTGTTTAGATGTGGTTTGGTCTTGTGGAAAGAATGTACGAAAATAGGTTGGTGGAATGACCATAAAATTTAGAAATGGTTTTTTGAAAGGTCTGATGTACTGCTGGTGAGGCTTTTTGTTTAGGGTTATGTATATATATATATATATATATATTATATATATATATATGTATATATATATATATATATATATATATATATATGTATATATATACATATATTATATATATATATATATATAGATATATATATATATATATATTATATATATATATGTACATATATATATATATATATATATATATATATATATATATATATATATATATGTATATATATATATCTATATACATATATATATATATATATATATATATAGTACACATACATACAGTGTTCCTCCCGTATTCGCAGAGGATGGGTACCAGACCGCCCCCCCCCCCCCCCCCCCACCGAATAGCTAGAACCCGCAACTAATTGAAACCCCTATAAAATTGCTTAAAACTGCCTATTTTGTTAGGTAAAACTCAAGAAAAACCCACTAAAAATGTCATACCTGGTTTTTTAATAGTTTTATCACAAAAGGTGCATTTTATGATGAAATTGATAAAAAAAAAAACAGGAAATACTGGGAACTGGCGCATTTTCTGCTAATAATAGGGTTATTTGTTCCAGAGAGAAATCCACGAATACATGAGTCCGCGAATCTGGACTCCGTGAATACGGGGTTTCACTGTTTCACTGTGTGTATATATATATATATATATATATATATATATATATATATATATATATATATATATATATATATATATATATATATATATATATATATATATATATTTATATGTAGTAATCAACAAAACGGTAGACTGGCCTCATTTCTCCAGTCTAGTCTACCATTATGGCATTTTTTCAACCATCCGCATAACATTTTTCAGTTGGCACTTTGTTTCTCATGTGGGTGGAAAGTAATTGTTGTGATGCAGGCCACGTGGCATTTGCTGCTCGTGTTATTGTGATTTCTCCCCATTTGTGACCTTATTATGGGCAAAAACACCCATCTTCTTCAAGAAACCATTACACAGACTATTGCATCAAGGGATGAAGTCCACCAGACCAAAGAAATAGCTGAGTCAAAGGGTGTGAATGATAGTTCTGTTAGGAGGAGGTTGGCCCTGGGCATCAGGACTTACCGGTTCAGAAAATAAGCACTGGAAGGCCTAGGAAAAAAAGGCTACTAACATCTTAAAACATGCCATTTAAGCTAATCCTTTTATAAGTGTTGGTAGCCTTTTTTCTGTCTTCATGCCATTTAAGCTAATCCTTTTATAAGTGTCGGTAGCCTTTTTTCTGTCTTCCTAGGCCTTCCAGTGTATTTTTTCTGAACTGGTAAGTCCTGACGTTTCCTCACAATTCCCCCAACCGTTATTGTGATTTAGTGGTAACACACAAGACAAGACACGATCTCTTCCATGCGTTGGCATATACAAAAAATAGATATATACTGGACAATTATAGAGGCCTAACTGTTAAAAAATAAAACCAAAAGCGATTACATATTCTACTTCCCCATTTTACCTCGACAGACAGAGGCTTCAGGAGGTTGCTCAGATCCTTCTCGGAGATGGGCTTGGGTAGAAATATCCCGTGGTTGTCGAAGTAGAGGGTCGTCGTGTAATCCACGACCTGGTTGCGGACCCAGGTCACTCCCACTGGCCCCAGTACAGCATCTGCACTCTAGTGAGATTAAATAAAAGTTGAGAAAGCATTGTTTTGCACTGTCTGCTTCTTTCTTGAAAGGTAGTTCATCATGTCCGGTCGAGTATGACTGTACGCTCTAGAGAATGACATTTATATACACAAACACTAATCCTGCTCTAGACTTCAGAATTACTTCATATTCGTGCATTTGGATGTAAGGCATTATATTCACAAGCGTAACCGAATCGACAAGTTAAGAAGGCATTGTGGCTATTACAATTATACGAGTATCTGGTAAAAAGTGACTATATATATATATATATATATATATATATAATATATATATATATATATATATGTGTGTGTGTGTGTGTGTGTGGGGGTGTGTTATTATATATATATATATAATATAATATAATATATATATATATATATATATATATATATATATATATATAGTGGTGTGTGTGTGTTTTACATTTAGTTACATATATATAGTAGTGATTTATATTCATTGTTAAGATAAAGATAATACTAATTTTATTTCAAAATTCCATGTCACCTTATGAAATTATACTTTATATTGTTCTTACCCTGACCTTTTTTACATATAAAATCAGTGAATTGTTTTGCAACAAAACTCAATTAAAGTGCAGAGTAAGAATAAGAATATATCGGACTCTTTTTGACCCCACAACTCCTTTATTTAGAATTTCGAGTATTTTATTGTGAAGATTCTTTAGAATCGGAGTTCTACTAATTCTAATATCGGATTAGAAGGTCGTGAATTTTTTAAAGTTATAACTGTAGCCCAGTAGTGAGAGTTGTAGCACAGTGGCCTTGGCTCTAAAATGCGGGACTGCATCTGTCCACCCGCCTTGTGTTGTCTGCGTATGGTTGTGTTGTCTGCGTATGGTAACACTGAGTCCCGGGCTTTAGATAGTTACATTCAGCTTACATCAACAATAATAACAATATCTTATTTAGAATATTAACGGTGTAATTCGCATACAGTAAATTATTAAAACACTTTTCAGTTGCAAATGTACACCCAGATATCCTTTTATTTACCTAAAACTTACACATAGCGTAACTATTTAAAGCCTGGGACGCAGTGTTACCATGCTTGACCACCACAGGCGGATGGACAGATGGAAAAAATACAGTATAGTAGGTTTCAATATTGCTTGTAAGAATTGGTTCACTTATCACCCTAGTTGAGCATTTCTATAACATCATTAGTTTTTACAACTCTATATTTGTTCAGCATCACCCAGATGTTGAGTATTTTATTACAATGCCTCAGCTTTAGGGGGGTCATTTTGTTATTCTTGAAGAGAACTGTTTTTAATAGGAACAGTATGGCTAGAAGAAACTTCAGAATTTTCAATTATAAATTTATTTATTTCTATCACCTTTGTTTCGGGATACAAATCCCATCTTCAGGGATAAAAACAGAGAAAAGGAAAATTCCATACATCAGGAGTCAGACTAAAATGGAACAGAGTAGTAAATCATTCTTTAAAAAAGGAATAAATAATAATAATAGTCACATAAATGAGCTTAAATTTTAGATGAAGCAAACATGGCAAGTAACTAAACACGAAATTAACACCAAAGAACAAAGCTACTAAGCATAATGAAACTCAGAAAAAAAGCAATATTAACAAGAAAAAACCAGTAGAGGAACATCTGGGAAAACTACATTTTTTATAAAACAGATGAAGAATAGACGTTCTTATCCTGAAGGTAACAGGAAAATACCAAGTTAAAAAGGTGATGTAAATTCACTTCAAGGAGGACCTCTCATGTATGGCGTGGAAGATGGGTCAGGGAAATGTGATGCAGAATCTACTAAACATTGCGAAGACCCAGATCGTCCTTCTGTAGTACCTCGAGACCAGAGAATTTGAGTCTTATATCTTGGGAGAAACTGGATTTTTTTTATTTTTTTATTTTTGCTTATTCTTTAGGATTCTTAAAGAATACTACACCACGCGAGGTTAAAAGTTCATGTCGCCTCTCACCCTCATATACCTTTCGCGCGCAGGTAATTAGTTGGTTTGGAGACAACATCAACCCACCTCGACTCCGGCTAGTGTTTGTTTAGTGCTTTTGACAGCACGTAGCCAATCTATAAATCATATCACATTTCCGTGATTCATATACATATATCGAGCTACAATGTCCTTTAATATCTAATTCGCTCTACCTCGGAATTAATATATTTTCAATATTATGCTTAACCGAAGGGGAATTTTTCTCGATAATAGATTTGCCTGGACCAGGGCGCGAACCTATGGATCCTTTTCAAACCCAGGAACGTCAGTGAAGCTTTTCCTACTACACCACCGCGAGAGGTGGGTTGATGTTGTCTCCAAACCAACTAATTACCTGCGCGCGAAAGGTATATGAGGGTGAGAGGCGACATGAACTTTTAACCTCTCGCGGTTGGTGTAGTAGAAAGCTTCACTGACGTTCCTGGGTTTGAAAGGATCCATAGGTTCGCGCCCTGAGGTCCAGGCAAATCTATTATCGAGAAAAAAATTCCCCTTCGGTTAAGCATATATGAAAATATATTAATTCCGAGGTAGAGCGAATTAGATATTAAAGGACATTGTAGCTCGATATATGTATATGAATCACGAAATGTGATATGACTTATATATATTTTATATATATATATAATATATCATATATTATGAATTAATTTTATCATATCACCGGTGATTCAATATACACACATTAAGATACAAATGTCCTTTAATATCCAGTTCGCTCTACCTCGGAAAATGAATATATATTTTTCATATAGTTTAACCCGAAGGGGAATTTTTTTTTTTAGTTGATAATAAATTTCGTCGTGACATGGGGGTCGAACCAGCGCATAGACAAGACCTATATATATATGTATATGTATATGTATATATATATATATATATATATATATATATATATATTACTATATGACATAAGATTTAATGTGTCAATACTCACGCCACCCACTGTCATTCCAATCATTCCAGTCCAGCTTCCATTTTGCAAGAGCCGGCCCCATTCGCCATCTGCTGCCATCACATACGAGTGCCTGGGGGTTGAACGAAAAAAGAAGTGAAATGAACTGTACCTTTAAGAATATCTGATTTGTTTGTTTTATGGCGCCTCTGGAGACTGAAGTTAGGGTATGAATTTGGAGTGATGGTTTGATATTAGAAAATAAAGATATCTGTTTAAGAACCGCACACATAAGTAAAAAAATAATAACAATACACGTAGTGTATTGTTATTATTTATTATTATTGTTATTATTATTATTATTTTAAGAACCGCACACATAAGTCAAAAAATAATAACAATACACGTAGTGTTAGTACAGTAAAACGTCATAAACACCGTCAGATATATATCACAAACTGGTTGAAAACCAGTCAACAACCTTTTTTTTGCAGAATTCTGGGTAAAGTCGTATGAAGCATGGGGTAGAACTGGAATTAAACTTTTGACTTGTGTTCAGCTCGTGAATAATGTGTGCGCGATAAGCTGCTGTGACGTTTTTATGGCATTTTTTATTTTTGGTGGTGCTGATACACTTCAAGCAAAGTGGAAGCATAATAACGTAGATCGTGAAGATAACTGCCTCAAGCTCGGTTGCATTTGTGAGCACACGATACCTATCTACTGATACTGTAGGCAGTATTGTGAAACTTCTGAATGGTTAATGTTGTCTCTATAGTTACGGTTGTTTTTGGCATTATTGTTATATAATGCTAACATTCCTCTGCTGGTAGAACAGGTCAGAATCTCCGCCTACATTTGCCCTCAGTCTCCAGCTACATTTCATCCGTTCCATCTTGTCTTTTCCCCACTTTTATGTTCAACCTAAATTAACTTCACTTTGCTCTGGCTTCCATTCTTGTCTTTTCCCCACTTTTATGTTCAACCTAAATTAACTTCACTTTGCTCTGGCTTCCATTACTCATCGGCCCCAAAGACGTTGCAAGCCTGTGCCGGGTCCTCATTTAAAGACTACATTCTATCAGTTTTTATTCCCTCTTCATCGTGCAGGTAAACTCAACTCACGAGCCTACGACAACCAAGTCTATGGGCAAGAGAGAGAGAGAGAGAGAAAAAGGCGAACTTACGAATAATTCATTTTCTGCATAATTGTATCGAATATATCGACGGCTATCCCCTCGGCTGAGATTGTCCCGTTTTCGTGTACCGTAACCACCGTCCAAGGGTGCCATGTCCCAACTGCTACACGGAGGTGTCCGTTTCCGTGTGCCATTGTTTTCTGAGGAGATATGAGTAAAGGTGACAGTGAAAAAATACTCATAGTAGCATATATGAGTCTTGAAATGGAGAAACAAACCCACAGTTATGTAAATGTACTAGGTATATTTTAAGATAACTCTGCACAGAAAGCTTTCGGGAAACTGTTCGAATCGAAGAGGTTCCCGAAAACATTCTGTACAGATTTATCTTTAAATACGTGTAGCCTACATACGTATATCTAACTGTGGATTTGTTTCTCCAATGTTGACCGTGTCAGACAGATTCTCATAACAATAATTTGAATGACGGCAACAGTAGAAAAGTGGTGTTGTTGGATGTTATGATAAACAACAACAGTGTTGGCAATCTTTCATCAAAATGCTATGGTGGACAGAAAGAAAAAGAAAGAAAGAAAGAACGCCTAAATTAGTGTTCATTAGATTATCAAAACGAGAGGACCTCGACGAGGTAGTCCTTTAAAGCAAGATCCACTAAAACTGTTCGTAGTGGGGCCTGCTTTTAAGGTAAAAAGTTAAAGATGTATATACGATATTTTCGATAAAATCTCTGTCCAAATAATCTTTTTGGACAAAGATTCTAATGTTCTTTAGCTTCAGTTGCGTATATTACTATACACATATTTCAATGCTCAAAAGACAGGGTCCTAACTCATTATCCATTACTGTAACCGGAAATTATATATCGGTATCCTTTAAAAGAAAAAGAACAAAAAACATTTTTTTCATAGCAACACAACACTAAGTGCCATGACGGAAACAATGTTATATTGTTTTTTATTAATAATCTGGAGGAACATTAAACATAGGGAAAAATATTTTATTGCAACAACACGATTCAGTTCTGTTTTAAGTGATGAACTATTTCCTTTTCATGGTAAAGGAATTAGCAAGTGAAATATCCAAAGGATATGATTTGCGCTTACTTACTCCGGGAGGAAACCTACAAACTACTTCCTAAAAAGGTCTGAAAAAGGTGTTTCGCGTAGAGTTAAAAGTACAGGAATTTTAGGATAGGATATTTATGATTTATTTATTAGAATAAAAACGTAAAAGATAAATAATGCGTATGTTAAACTGTACAGAAAAATTATTTCTAATTAAATAAGGCATATTTTTTTTTTTTTAATTTTCGTTGGTGAATATATGAGCGAGTTTAATTTGTGTCCTCTTCCTTTGATCCTTGTCTTGCAGACGCCCCAAGTAAACTGGAGATCGATTCACGCCTTGTTTAAGAGAATGTTACGAAGAACAAGGGCTAATTCACTTTGGGAATTAGCTTATATGAGGATATATTGTTGAAAATAAAGCTAAGCTCATGCAAGCACTCTTGTTTGAAAGTAACTGTCAGGAAAGAATTAGAGCAGTATTGGAACTGAAGCCTTCATCACGAAATCAACATTTTCAAGCAACTGACCAATAATTAATTAAGCTACTGGAATGAATGGGGTGCATATAAAACTCACTTATGAATTCATTTTTGTCTTATTGAATTGTTCAGATAATAGATTATATATATATATATATATATATATATATATATATATATATATATATATATATATATGTGTTCGTATATAGCACACACACACACACACACACACATATATATATATATGTATGTATATAGCACACACACACACACACACACACACACACACACATATATATATATATATATATAATTATATATATATATATATATATGTATATATATTATATACACATATCGTATAGATAGATAGATGTAGATGCATATATCTTTGCCAGGAATATGTATTTCAGTAACGACAATGATCTCTGAACTTCTTGATTTCCTTACACTTTATGGATATGCTTTTCACAACAGGCTTTTCAATCAATGCATTGGAACTATGTATAATATATATATATATATATATATATATATATATATATATATATATATATATATAATAATCAGTAGATTTTCTTTCTTTCCCCCAGGGTTGCCAAGTTGTTTCGGCAGTCAACTGACTTGAGCGTAGAAAACTCCAGCCAAGTGATATTTTGTAGAGGTATCTCAGATGAGGTTGGTAATGACGTCAATTCAACTAGATTACCTGGTAATTTTTCACACTTGAGTTAAAAACGAGTTAGATTTTGTGACCGGAACGTATCCGCTGTCCGTCTGGCATAACTTTTCACATTTTTGGTTCCACAAGAACCTCTCGATCAGTTTCAAACAAACTTGACATAAAGCATCCTTTGGTAACGGGGGATCCGGGTTTGTTTAAATGAAGCCAAGGGGAGATCACGAAGAAAATGTGAAAACAGGTTTGCACGACTTTAGAATCTCAATAACCACTTGGACAAATAGGACTAAAATTTCATGTAATATTTTTTCCATGTGACAGATGCTAGTTTGCTCAAACTATGGTCCTGGCCAAGGATGGAGATACAATAAAGGGTACAAAGTTTTTTCATATAATTCTTAAAAAAAGAAAAACCTTTAAAAGGAATAGGCTTAAATTTTGCCAATTGATATGCAGTCATCATCATTTAGTGCAGATGGTAGTTACTTCAAATGGTGGCCCTGGGGGTAGGGTTGGGCCTCAGTAGTGGTCCAGGTTTTACAAAGAGATATAAAGGAAAATTCATATACATAAAAGATAACACTGGGAGCACTGTGGCTTGTAGGCCTCTTGTTCTGTTACTACGGTCAAGTGGAAAAGCGACAATGCTCCATTGCATGTCTTCCTTTGTCTGTACCTTTCCCTTCGATCTGTCTCTCAGACAAGAGTCTAAGTAAGAGTATTATTCTAGTATTCATCTCGTTGGCCTGTGTTTTATAGAATGAAATAACAGATCGAACTATTGGTTTATGTTAATTTGTCATGGCACGGCAAAGGCCCTCGATCCCATAAATAACTGTAAGGATAATTACATTAAGTCCTTGGTAATATTTAGTGTCACCTTTGCCTCCTAACTGAATTTTTCGCAGCATGCAAAATGTAATTTTAGTGCTGTCCAAGAGCTAGGTAATATTTTTCATGTGTAGATGGAAATATGGTTGTTCATTTATTTGCTTGACGTAATTTTATTTGTCTTGTGTAGACTCTGGCGTTTTCTGCTTTTTTATATGGTAAATCTAACAGTGGAACTTGCTAAGGAAGCCGACTGTTTAACATATAAGAATGCATGCATATTACAAGTAAATGATAATGAAAGGCAAGACAGAGTGTGCAAAATAATATTGCGGAGAGTTGTTTTATTTGCCCTTCAATGTATTGAGTATTTTTCTCTATATAGAAGTCTGTTTGATCTCTTTCAGTGAAATGAGTCGAGGAAACTGTTTAAGGAGTTTGGAAGTGTGTGTTAGAGGAGCAAGTTGTAGATGATTAAGGTAACTGGAGTGGATAGAATCCAGAAGGAAAGAAAAATGAATGTTAGTGTGGATAGCAGAAAAGGGAAGAAAAAGATCTGGGAGGAAATGTAACGGGATGATAATGGATTAATGCAATAGATAAGTCACAGAATATACGAAACAAGAACTACTTTAGAACAGGGTTCCTGCAAAGATTTGGAGGGAAGGAGGAGTGCTAAGGAAGGTAAATGTTTATGGGAATACATAAAAGGGATGGCTGAGTCACCGTTTCTTCATGGAAGTAAAGTATGGATTTTGAACGTGGATGAGAAAAAGGGGACGTGTTGAGGCACCATTAAGAATCGAATCTCAAAAGTCTCAGTTAATAAATATAGCAGTTTTCTTGCATTTTATACTTCTCTCTCTCTCTCTCTCTCTCTCATAATGTACAGTGACTATTGAAAGCCCTGTTTGTTATTCGAACAAAAACATATGGTGCTTCCAGTGTGCAACTTAACCTGGCAGCTGCATGGGTCGAGTAGATTTTTAATTTTTAGTAAAAAGCCAAAGTTCAGAAACCCAGCTGCTGGACCATCTTGATTTTTTTTCAAAGCGGATGGAAGCACGAAATATTTGGAGCACTCATCCCAAATATTCCCGTATTTAATGTAGACGTACATTCTCCTAAAACTCACCATAGAGATCACATACGAGAAGATACGGACAAACCTTACCCAGAACGCGAGCAGTCAAGTAACGGCGAGACGTCTTTGACTGGAAGCTGTCCACTGCAGCCGAGGAAATGGTCTTCTTGCTTACAAGGGCACCGAAATCTCGACAAGGGCTCTGATTGGCTAAAAACCCTGCCTTGGAGGAGGAGCAAGTGCTTGCGTCATGTATGAAGAATTCGCTTTCGGAAGGTCATTAATGGTTGCGAAAATAAAGTTCAAGTTTCATAGATTCGTTAGATATATATGGAAAAAGTCATAGATGGTCTGTGGCTCGACCTAAACAGTAGGCCCAATCCCTTGTTATTCTCACAATGTTTCTTTATTTGTTCTTATAAATTTCCAAAGTACTTTTACAGCAATATATTATCGTTTCAATCAGTAAAATTTGACTTCATGTTAGTAAAGAGCTAGGTCATATTTTGTCCCCTGGTCTTCAGTAAATTATGTTAGAGAATGATTACACATTTCATATAAAAAGATCGTTTTTTTTTTTACTTGAGAAAACTGAAGTTACGAATGGGAATGTTAAAGCAAATAAAAAAATGCAAAATTGAAATCGTAATTCATTGGTAAACAAAGCACAAAGAACAATCCCCTTTGAGAAACCTAGACCAATATGAATGACGTGACAACTGACACCCGTCACTCGTCAGTGGCTTAACGTTATGGCGCTCTGGGCGGGCTACGGAGTGCCGCCCCATTCCCGTGCTAAAAAGTATTATTTAAAGTTGTGAAAATTATACGAACATTTTAAGCCCTAACATCTCAATCGTTTATTTTATTTCATCATAAAGCTAAACCAACAGCAAATTCACCTAGGATACGAGCTGTGCTAGGAACGAATTCGCTATTAACATCAAAGTATTATTGATTAGTAATTTTATGTTCATATGATGCCAGAGTGCCGCCACCCTAGACTGACGGTCCCCCATCCCCCCCTTGGGCTACGTAACTGACACCAGTCAGTTTGTGCAACGAAGACTATCACTTATTACTAACGGATAATCTTTAAAGACAAATGTAAGCGTACGTATTTCTCCGAGGAACTGACATTTTTGGCTTGTCAGTTACCTTGCCGAAATGTGCATATTTATAGTAATATAAGAGGGTTTCTCTCTCGGTGGCCTCGCATTGGCTCGATACAGAATGACGCCAAATCACTTCGCTGATTTCATAAACAAGAATTTTGGGAGAAAGGCTGACAGTTGAGATGCATTATGCGAAACTCATTGGAAGTTAGTGGATAACGTAAAATACAACTACAACATATACTACTTCCTATATGAATACTGTACATAGACGCTCTCCCTCAAAATCGTTTGTTGTAATCAAGAATTGCTGTTATGCAAAAGCAGCTAGTCGTCAAATTATTGTAGAATTTCTTTGCGCCCGTCACCACATCTGATCATAAAGCAAAGGTCAGTTTCAGTCTCTGTTAACCCAGCAGCTCTTTGTTCAGCAAGCATCTAAGGAATGTGATCTCGCGTTTAACAGGCATTTGAGATGGTGATAATACTTGGAAATGAATCTTTGTTCTTAATATGACTTTAATGCGTTTTTAGCTTCCTCTTGGAGAGTATTTCTCATGAAGGAAGAGTTTGTGTTTTTGTGCCTGTGACTGCTATATTGCTTAAGCAAAGTGTCACACGAGTCAGACTTAGTCAGTTTATACTTGAGAACATTTTGAAAGAATAAAAACTCAGAATTGTGTCAATCTTAACAGGCGAGAACATTTTGAAAGAATAAAGACTCCTCAGAAAATTATGTAAATCTTAACAGACAACGAGACTGCTTTGTATAATTCTGCATGTACCAAAAAAGTAAAAGGTCGCTTAGCATACCTGAGCAATAATGCAGCTTCGCACTGAATACGGGAAAATAACTCTAATTGCAAATTCATTCGGTCGACCTCAGCCACAGTCTGTAGATGTACCTCCTTGACGTTGGGCTTCGCTCCAGATGTCAGTCACACGTCAATGGATAAGGTGCAGAACCGAACAGCGACATTATTATTCCGTTCGAGTCATTATTTTTTTTTTTTTTTAATGCTCGTCATGAAAAGTTGGTGGTGCCTTTATTTTCACTTATCTATGTGTAGTGATAGCGATTACTGTTAATTCATTTATCGAGTATTAGCAAATGAGAGATTAATCATTATATTTACCTCCCTGCCATATTAATATTATCAATAATCATTATTAAGAGTAGGACGCCCTAAAGGCGATAACTCGCAAAGCTTCAAGTTAAACCATCAAAGGGTTAACTATGTATCTCTCTGCTACATGCATAATTATCGTTAATTGCATTTCAAATAGTCTTAAATAAATCTTATATAGAATGAAATTGAAAGATGTAAGGTTTTATCTGCCGAAACAAATTTTTCCTTTACCTTCGATACTTTTGCAGATATTTGAATGGCGTTAGGACCGGCCGTTAGTAATGAGCCCGTTTCCAGAAAGACTGATATTTTATAAATAAATCTTTTATGGGATTTTTTTTTTTCATCTTCAATGCTTTTGGAGATACTATTAGGAAGAAAACCTCGTAGCTACACTGTAAATCAATCGTTAGGAGAGGTTGGAAAGTAGGATAGAAGAAAGAAAATATGAAAGTGGTTGCAGCTGGGGGCCGAAGGGATGATGCGAAGAACAATAAGTAATGCCTACAGTGCACCACATGAGGTCCACTGATGGCACTACCCGCCCCCTACGGGGCTTCAATACTTTTGGAGATATTAGCATTTGAATAGCGTTAGGGCTGGGCCGCCATAATTGCGCCCGTTGCCAGTTCGATTCGTTCGTAATTATTATTATTATTGCATCTGCCGTTATGGTCTTCATAAATATCTTTGTTTAGTGGAAGAAGACCTTACCCATATAGCATTAGCATGAGAGAATATTCTGCTGAGCCTCTCTCTCTCTCACTCTCTATGTATATATATACATATATACACACATATATATATATATATATATATATATATATATATATATATATATATATACTCATATATATACATATATATAATATGTGCCAAAGTTCGTTTTATGATGTGAATTGACGTACATCTTAAACTAAGGAATTAATTTGTACAAAAGTAATTTTAAACATATCTCTCTTGAATATTTTGTGAATATCCTACCTTTTATTTTATATAGCTATCAAGTGATTAAGAAACAATGGCCTATTGAATAAGATAAATGTTTCCCCTATAAGAGTTAAATTTTACAGTTCAGTGGTAACATTAATGCTGGAATAAGTTTGCTGATTCCACGTGATGACCACTGTTGGACATTACTCAAAAAAAAACTGGTAGGCTACTCCAGAAAAATATTTTAATTTCAAATTAATATCCTTGGTGTTTTGAATAATTCTGGTCATTAGGCCTAACTCGTTCTTTTAGCCTATATATTTTTGTATGTATCTGTATTTTGCAACTCCTCATTCTGCACCCTCCAAATGCTAAACAAGCTATGCCCACGGAAAAAAACAAAAAACCAAAAAATGCAATAGAAAAAGCCATATTTCAATAGTGACACATCCTAACCTAACACACTAGGTCCTTACCTACCATGGTACGAAGGATGGCGCCTTTTGATTTTAATTACAGCAAATTTCTAAATACCCCACTCTGCAGTTAAATTTGCAAAGATGGCCCTATGACAAAAATCCTGCTTTGAATATGGTAACAGTTTCATTACTGATTAATGAGGAATTTGTTTGAGTACTAATGAAATGATTGGAGTAAAATATTTCAATTGTTAAAAACACTTGTGTGTACATACTTCATTTTCCCATAACTTTTCACTTAGTACACTAAATAGGCCTAGTAGTGTACAGTATTTGTATAGTCAGATCATGTTGCAAAATTATCATTTTTGTATTGTGCAAGTGTCATGGTTAATATTTTGCTATGGATTTGATATACTCTAGAAATTGTCTTGTTATTAACTGAAATACGTTCTTGATAAACACAGACATATTTAGCTACATCCAATGAGTTTTTGTGTTGTCCATATATATAAACAAAATAGTAAATTCATGACTAAAGCATATTGAAAGGAAAATTTCCCTCCCCAAAATTTGTGTCGTGTCACGGCCCCTAATGAGAATAGTACCCTCCTATTTTTCCATCATATTCGTAATAACATACGTATGTACCTTCTCTCAAAAGCTGTAGAGTTCTGGGGATGATTATTAGTTTTACCCCTGAATGAAAAAATAGAAGACAGTGAATAAAAAAAAGCTCTAGAATTTACGAACTATGACATGATCAATTATTAGTCTCAAGGACTCCACAAACCTCAGCACCTGAGGTTTGCGTAGCTACTTAGGCAAATGAAAAGTGATAGGATTTTTGTTAAGACAAATTAAATTCTAAAAAAAAATTCTTAAAACAAACCCATTGGTTTAACATGCATTAGTAGTCTTCTTTTTTTTTTGATTCAGTTGCTGTTATTGTTTCAGCAGCATCGACTGATACAAACTCCACAAAAGGACTTCAAATGTATATATATCTAATTATTGTTGTGGTCATCGCAAACTAACCTCATATTGTTAAATCCTGAGGGTTTCCCATTAGGTCAGCTAGTTATTGTCTTCGGACACCTCACGTCTGGAGTCTACTTGGGCTTCAGGTCTAGACAGCGAAGGAAAGTGAGGCTTGTTAACTGGGTGTTCATGTGGTTCCTGGATTTGTGCTTGGCCAATGGAGTGTTTGTATGTTCCTCTGATATGTATTTGGAGCTGCTGAACTGCAGTTGAGCAAATGTAAAGTGACTAATTCATATCATAAAAAAAATAATAACCTATTTAAACATGCTGAATTTCAAGCACAAGAATGAGTTTTCTAACTTGGATATTCATTTGAATAATCATGAAGAGCTGAAAAACTTAGGTAGTTTGATCATTCCGCAGGCTAATGAAAATGAGCTTGCATTAGTACTCATTTTTTCATGTGTATGATATAGTACATAGCCTAAGGACTCATTCCCTATGTTCCCAATATAGTACTGTATGTTTAATATTTACACAAATTCTGAAACCTCAAGTCCCTCTGTCCCATAACGTCTGTTACAGGGAGTATATAATCTTTCCACAGTAACGTAATCATTCTATTACTCTTCAGAAGGGTGTAAAGTCCATTGATAAACAAGAAATGGTGTAGGTACAGTATTTGCTTCTGTGATACTCAGTGAGAATAAAACTAAAAGTTATTTTTAAAATGGACACATAATTATTAGCTATGATAATATATAGGGTAAATGAAAATATATTCAGTGTTACTTTTTTTATGAGGCAGGATATGTTTAAGTATAATAACGCGCTAGGTCCTGAAATGGCGCTAAAGTAGAAATAAAACAGCAATAATTAGATTACAGTGGTTTATTTTTTTAATATGTACTATGAATTTTATATTCTTTTTATAATTGTGTAAATGCAAATTACAGTATTCAGCATTTTGTGTATAACATCTTTTCATGAGAGTAGATTAAAAATTGGTATACACACTTACCTATATTCAGCAACAGAATTATAAATTTTACATGAATACACTGTTTACCAGTATATGAAATAAAATATACAGTTTAATGTAAAATTTGTATGTATGAATTTATAGGCTGGGTACCTATGGGGACTAATTTTTCAGCAAACTAAGACTGGTTACCATTTCTGTACTTGCAATGTCTTACTGACCGATTTCCACTTCCCTTGACTATATTTTCTGAATCGCGTGAATCAGTTTTGCCCATTGAATGTCCATACCTGTGTCCATTCCTATCTTCCACTTTTAGAGGCAATAGCTTGATTGCCTTTTCTCTTTTGATACAGCTTTGGCTGATCAGCTGCCTGAAATTAGATGTTCAAATCATAAGCAGTAAATTTTTTGCATGCACTGTAGTACATGTATTATCAGTCAACCTTTGATAATGTTCTGCTGTGTCTAATTCTTAAGGTTGCATTTCAATGTTTATTCATAGTTTTTCCTCATGAACCTGTTAGTTCTTCCATTTACTATATGTAATGGCTGAAGCTATTAGGTCAGTCATCATGCTAGGCAAGAGTATAAAGGATCGAGTTACATTGCTTTGCTCTTAGCTGTAGTTCACAACTGGAGCTGTCAGTTACCACAAGGTTGGTAGTGAGAGTTCCAGGTCTGTGGAACTGATGTTGACCCTGGGTTTATGGTGCTATCCCGGTACCTAGTATATCTGGGTATCATTGTTCTCCCTTATGGGTCTGATTAATACTGCACTTTAAAAATCTAGTTGCAGCATTTGATCAGCAAATATTATATATGTACACACGAGTGTGAGATTTTAGAATTAAATGTATTTACTGGTTGTTTACATTGCCGAGGCTTGCACACCCAAACGAACCCTCATCGGGCCCCGCACCCTTCTCGCTAGTACCTTTGTTGGTAATGATGGTGTTTTTATTTATGTTGGTGTATTCGTACTGAAATAGATCTCGTTTTAACAGTATGCAGTATTTGTTTAATCCAGTAACGTAGGTTCTTATCTGTTTTAGCACCAGTTTAGGAGGGTAAGCTTCCTTGTATAAGAAAATTTAAACTAGAGCACTGAGGAAGGCCCTCTTCTGAGTGAAAGTGTAGAAAATCAGATGATTTTATAATAACAAGAGTTGAGAGTTGGACCAGAACCCTGTACAGCAATAGAGCTTGAATATCACTGAATGTTTAAACTGAATCAGTGATAAAGAACCTATCTGCAAGATCTAAGGAAAAGAGTGAGACTATGGTCCAAAACGTTTTATTCAAGGAATATATTAGGTGCATTTACAAATAAAAGGCACAGTAGTACGTAATGAGGCACTTCGTGCAATTCCAATTGTCAAAGGGAAATATACCTTAATGTTTTCAGGAATTTTAAAGACTTATGGACTAACCATTAATAATGAAATTTCAAAGAAGAAAAACTGATTTGGAAAGCAAACACAAGATGTTTCTTATTTTATGAACACTCAAAGAATTATTTAACTACATACTGTTATTAACACCAGAGGTGTTACCCAGAGAAATACCTGGCTAGGTGAGGTTTTTTTGGAAGCTGCTGACCATGTGAATTATCAGATGCAAGCTGATGAGGTTTGAGTTAGACAAATATACTTGTATACAGTGGAGCCTCGGTTCCAGAAAGTCTGATGCAAACTGAATCGTACAAAAATTGAAGCAGTAATTCCCATAAGAAATCATTTAAATCCCATTACTCCATTTCAGATACCCAAAATTATTAACGAAAAATACATAATGTTGAGAATAACGGTAGTTTTACGTACAGAAAACAATGAAAAATAAATATAAATTACTAATGAAATGACTAAATGAACATTTAACCTCACTTTTACCTTCATTGAAGACTCCTGTTGACGCATGGAAGACGGCGAGGAGGGGAGAGGAAGGAGAGGTTATATTTTGGAAGGGGAATCCCCCTCCTTAAGGACTTCAGGTATCAAAGCCCTGTCTGGGGCTACTTCCCTTCTTTGTTTTTTACTGGCACTAGGACCAGCTTGGTAATGTCTTGGGACAAGACATTAACATTGAAGATGTTGCAGAGACATCTTGAAATATCTTCGTTAGAGCAATATTTCTGCAGAAAACTTTACTACTCACACCACTTTGCACTCATGTCCTTAATCACTGAAGAAGGCACATTATCCCCTCTCTCTTCCTCCTTCTTCTCCTCCTGATTCCTCATCTGCTGTCTATTGCTGTTCTAGTTGAAGAAGGTCTTGCTACGAGTTCTTTCCTGAATTCAATTGTGTTTCTTGTCTTTATCGAAGGGCTGGCACCCAGAACTTTGTTTAGCCCTATGGTGGCTTATTTAGCAGTCACACTCAATCAAAATGCAAAAAAAACTATAGATTATTACGAAATGTTTCGGATGAACGCACAGGGTGATGCTCACTCAACGGGAAACAAAGGCAGGCTGGGTCACGAATGCTTGGAATGCTTCGTGAGGCACGAGTTTGGGATGGAGCATTTTTAACTGTATGATAACAAAGCGGATGGAAGAAAACTGGGACAAAATTTTGACAAATTTGTCGACGAAAACCGATTTGTATGAAAACTGAGGTTTGACTGTATACAGTTGACGGTGAGTATATGCATGTGTAGCTGTATTTATATAAGTGTATTTTTTTATTCCGCTTATAATAGTACGTACAGAAATTCACATTTTGTGAGTTGTTTGCAGGATTTTTTAAAATTATGCAATCTTAGTTAGAATTTGCTAATACACAAATCATGAACTACAATAATTGAAGAGCTACTTGCTGCCAAAAAGTTTGAAGCGGAAAATTATAATCTCTGCAGCCATCACCAGCATACTTACAAGCAGTCCTGTTATAAAAAGAAAAACTGATATAAATTTGAGTAACGATAGTAGTGGCTTCTAGACGGAAGAATTTGTTGCTACAGTTTTAACATTTTTGTATGAAATTGACAAAGTACCTCATAAGTTGGGGAATAAATATTATTGTGGCTTGAGTTAATACAATATAAATTTCTTGTGGTCAAAGTAATTTACACCTCAGTAGCTTGGATATCAAGAATAAAAGGACCAGTACTAAGGGATATGATTGACATCACAGCTAAAATGCTTCCCTTTCATTTTCATAGGAAAAAAATAGATTTCATAATAATAAATTGAACTGTATATAAAGTATTTAAATGATTTACCTCCAATCCAAAGTAAGAACATTCCAGCTAAATCCATGAAGCCAAGTATAGGGGTGGCTTGTTCCCTTCTTTTGAGACTGGTCATACAATTTGTAGCATTGGCTGTAGAATCCTGGACACTTTTTAAGACTAATCCTGACTCAATCAGCATGGTTAACCTGTTTGGTAAAGAAAATTCCTTGTATCTTTTTAGAATATTTTCTGTAAAGTTAAATAAATGCTAGGCTTGCTTAGGTAATTTTTTTGTTTTGAATGAGGAGCTTTTGTGACTATTGAAAAATTATGATAACTACATAAAAGTGTAATGGATTGTTAGGATTGCCACAGTAATACACCATATGTTAAGGGTTAATTTTCAAACACTAGTTAGATGAGAGATGCAAAGTCTACAAACTTCATTTCGTAGGGATCTCTTATATTTATGTTTATAATTGTCACTGTAAGTGTTATTATTATTATTATTATTATTATTATTATTATTATTATTATTATTATTATTATTATTATTATTATTATTATTATTATTATTATTATTATTATTATTATTATTATTATTATTATTATTATATTACTTTACAGTTTTGTGGAACAATCCAAAAAGCTTTATACTAGCAATGCAAGCTTCCAAAAGATACACCATAAAATATAATTTGGGGTATCCTTTCATTCCTTTTTTTTTCAGGTCTGTTGTATGTATAATTGTTTTTTATGAATACACACCCGTTATGTTTTGCAGCCTATTCATAGATAAGCACAAATTCCTAGATATTCCAGTGTAAGTAAAAGAAAAGAACACCAAGATTTGCTACTCACTCTGAAGTGTGAGTAAGCTGCAATAGAACAGAAGGGTTTCTATACTTTGTTTTTTTTCCATCTGTGGTGTTTGCGCATGGTAACACTGCGTCCCGGGCTTTAAATAATGTCATATTTCGAATATTAACGGTGTAATTCGCATATAATAAATCATTAAAACACTTTTCAGTTGCAAATGTACACCCAGATATCCTTTTATCCACCTAAAACTTAGACATAGCGTAACTATTTAAAGCCCGGGACCCAGTGTTACCATACGAAAACACCACAAGCGGATGGACAGAGTATAGTTGGCCATGTCGTTTAATAGTATTATTACGAAATGGCTTTTTAGTGCAAAAATAAAAAAAAATTTAATAAAACAGTTCACTTATTTGTTTCAACCAATGACTTGTATATAGCCTGAATAACAATTTGGGTGGGAGTTTAGCTGATCTGTTGACATCGCTAAACATGAAGAGACCTTATGGAACTAGTTAAAACCTCTTGGGCAAATAAACGTATGGAACCTTACGAAAAGGCCATGAATTGGACAGGGACCTTGAAAATAGGAAAATGCTAATTTAATGTACTATCGTATTAATGGCCCACTACTGAGAAGAGATTAACATTACGTAGTGCAAAATGTAGATGAACTTTGTGCCACAAAAATGTGCTAAATACACAAATGTACTTGGCACTTTGTCCTTTCTTTCTATACTTTTCCTGTGGCTTCAGCAGATAATCATATCAATTGTATATTTATAATTTTTATTATTACTATAAATGAACTTGTTGAAAGTAAAGCAATAAAAAATCTAATAGAGCATAAACAATACATTGTTCTGCTTGGCTTCTTGTCAGCCTCCAGTAATCTTCCTAGCTGCCAGTTCTTACCATTTATCAAATTCCTTTATAACTTTGCTTCTCTTTCGAAATGCATAGGCAAGGGACACAGAAAATATAGGCCTCCTAGCAATGTAGTAATTGCACTGTCCAGTGGCTGTGAAATCATCATTGATTGCCTGTAAAAGATGAGTTGTATTATAAGAGTAAGAGTATGTATTTGTATAAATTTGTAATAAAAGTCATTATGAATACAAAGATTTCATTGGCTTCAAAGGAACTTATTTGGCACCCCTAAAGAAATGGAAAAAGTAAAGGAAAATATTTGTGTACCCTATGAATTAGATGAATAGTTCCTAATGTAGGAAGTTAAAAATATATTACTTCTTGATTAAACGATGCATATAAAAATGAGCACAGAGAAAAAGTATCGTCAAATAATGAAATGTTACAAAAGTAGAA
Organism: Macrobrachium nipponense; assembly: GCF_015104395.2. NCBI lineage: Eukaryota > Metazoa > Arthropoda > Malacostraca > Decapoda > Palaemonidae > Macrobrachium > Macrobrachium nipponense. The sequence goes on from NC_061091.1 coordinate 24,629,207, forward strand.
GTAGAAGCTATTTTAAAAGGAGGCATACAAGATCAGAAGAAATGTAGGGTATAACACCTGGGAGAGGACAGAGGGAGAAAGACACATGGGGGAATTGAGATGTGCAAGGGAAAACTGAAGATAATAAGAGAGCCTCAAAGCCTTGCCAGAGGGTATGCTGGAAAGAGAACAGAGGTATACGTGTACCGGCAGAAGAAGAGGGAGGCTGATAGGCAGGTGGCAAAGGAAAATAAAGTTCGAGAGGAATGGAATCAAAATCTAAACACAGCAGCGGAATGAAAGATGGAATAAGGATGATAGAAAATATCCAGAAAAGGCATAGAATGGAGGCATTATTTTGAAAACCTACAGAATGAAGAAAATTCATATGAACTGGAGAATGTGTTGACATGATAGAAGGAAAAATTCCAGTATCATAAGGAATAAGTAATTTAGGAAGCGATGGAACCAGGAGATGGTGGACAGGGAGAATTAAGAGTATTACAAGCTTACAGTATTCAAAGAAAAAGGATTGTGCTACAGTAGGAAAAATAGGGAATAACATTTCTGCGGATCATGAGAAGGTATTATTATAAAACACAAAAACTTAACGTGACAGACATTACGAAAGCAACGTGTATCATAAAGATTCATTAAGCTAAAATGAAGACAATGCCAGGTAAATCAGAAGAATTTAAAATAAGAGTTAGTGTGTTTCTCTGATCATTGCTAAGTATTTTATTGTTTGTCACAGGAATGGAGGAAGCTACTAAGGATGCAGAGGGAGTTCCTTGCAAGGTGTTGTTTGCAGATGACCTTGGGTTTACTTCACAATCATAGGAATAGCCAGTAGAACTTCAAGACAAGAGTTTAAAAGGTAAGCACATCATATTTATAAAGTGAATATTCAATTAGGATATTACATGGAAATAGATATGATAAAAAGGAATTAAATAAAAAAAACATTATTTGAATAGATCGTCTCACTTTGAACTGGAACTAAACAAGCCAAAAATGTTTTTCCGACCCTGTCTGCTTAAAAGGAACTTTGCAGCATCCAGGAATTAATGACTTCACTCCATGATACTAAAGACAGCCAAAGTATGTACGTAAACACTGCTCCTTCCTTCCCTTAGAAATGTGCCAAATTGTGCCATTAAGAGTGCTTTGCAAGATGTCTTACACTTAACATAATACAGCCTCACTCCTACTTAATACCATCCTTACTCACAAAAAAAAAAAAAAAAAAAAAAAAAAAAAATATATATATATATATATATATATATATATATATATATATATATATATATTATATATATATATGTATATATATATATAATATATGAAAAGCTGAAAAAAAATAGTTTAACCAGACCACCTTTTGTGTAGGTATATCTGTATAATATCCAAATTATCCTAAATTTATAGTTTAATGTGGAAATTTGAATATTATGTTAATATGAACACTATGAGTGAAATATCCATTACGGAAAAAAATTATAACTTGTACTTTATAAATACATTTGCGGTGTGACCTCGTCACGTACCCTTTCAAGAATATCCATTGTCATTACTTGCTGGTATCCAGGCTCTTACCTTTCTCATGCTGAGAACCTGGCAGAGTACTGCAATGCGCTCAGTCTTAATTCGTTCTTTCGCTTCATAGCATCTATACACCATGTCGCTTTTCCCGTCAAATACTTGTTTATATACTCCTGTTGTAGCTTGCTGTGGTTTAAAGATGTGTTAATTATTGAAATTTAGCAGCAGATTTAACGTTGGATTTAAAATGCGTAATATGAAAATACATATTATATTAAACTGTATTCTAAAAAATATAGAACCATGATACTTAGCGCACTCGCAGAGGGATAAAAAAATCTTATAGACAAGTTTCTACTGTAATTTGATGTTATAAGTAGCTCATTTCTAAGTGTTCAAAGAAAAACATCAGACCTTTGTGACAAAAGGGAAAAAAGGAAACATACCTGAGCCAATTGATGAAGACCTGTCCCTCTCTCCAAGGCCCATGGGATCTTTTTATAGGACACTAAATCTTCTAAGGAGTCTACATGAATAGTCACCTTAGGCACAGCTAGTATGGACGTTAAGACACACAAATAGGCTGAGTCTAAAATGAAAGCAGCAATCAACCAAGCCATCAACAATACCCGTCCTGTTTCCGTTGTTGGAAGAACCAATGTAGCTGGAAATGGCAAGTAGTCTTGTTAAATGTTTATGATAGCAGAGTAAATTAAACATATCTTCTACATCACTAGGCATCCTTAAAGCGATATGAGAGAAATGGGAAGTAATTGTGATTGACCGAGTGGGAGAGTAATTAAGAAGTTAAAATGATGGCAATCTACTTGCTCGTGAATGTCAGCCCAATTTGTGAAGAATTTTTCAGGAAGACAATCCAATCAGATACCATTTTCTGGTTCAAGGAAGCGAGGTACCGGCAGAAGTTAGTGCAGAAATTATTGAGAAGATTAAGTTTCAAGCAGGTCATGATAGTAATATTAAGAATAGTTTAATAGTTGAGAGGAAAAATGGTTAAAAAGGTGAGAGCCAGTAGTAGACAAAGTGGTAAATGCATGAGGAAAGGAGATAGGGAATGTTGGAGTTGATATACTATTATTTTTCTACTAGGAAGCTCTTTAAAGTTACTTCATACAAAGAAAAATGGAGAACCCTTTTCTGCTAATTTTAAAGAGAATATTGTACCGCAAAGGATACAAAACGAAATTGAGAGGTGAAGTAGGAGAGCGAGATGATGGATATGACCTATATTCTCTAGTTAGTGACTGAATTTGTTTAGAAGCAGGAGCAGTTAGATCAAAAGATTAGAAGGAGAAGTTTGATAAGAAAAGTGGATGTATGGTGCAGCCGGAGATATAACCCCACTAACAAGTTTTGATACCTCAGGCCTTCTAAGTTCAGAGATGGTAATTACCTAGAAAATTTGAGAGGAAAGACCCAGATCTGTCTGCTTGACATGCTTAGATTGCCCTAGAAGTAATAGGTAAATGATTAGAGGTAGAGTAAAGGCTATGGAAAGTATGGATTTGATAATTGGAAATAGGAAAGAACTAATTACCCACATTAGCCGTGGAAGAATGATGCCAATTACTAAAGTGTCTCGAGTAAGTAGAACGCTGTATTGAGGGGTGTCAAGGTAGACTAAAGGCACTGTACAAAGTAGTAGTAGTTACAGGGTGAAGAAATTTGTGAATAACAAATAAAAAAATGGATATTATAGATATATTGATTCTGCAGTAATCAGAAACTCCTCGTATGTAAGTGTTTCAACTTTAATTAGGTATTCTGAAAATATTAGAGAATTCGTTAATAGAAAACTAATATTGAATAGGGGGACTTTAAGGAAAGTAATAGTGTCAGAAACAACATATTACGATTCCGAACAATTTGTAATGAAAAATATTGCTGCTCTTAAAATGTTTAGTTTCAATAGAAACCCAAATAAGGGTACTGTTTATGTAGTGTTTATTTCTGTCTGTAATGATTCAACTTTAATTCACTTTATTTTTTTATATAAATTGACTTACCTTCACCTAACAGATTAGAGATGATCCAATCTGGTCTGAAAGTTAGCCTTTTCTGTTGATGTCCCATATTGTCTTCCACTGGCTCACTTAGAATGTGATTGAAAATTAGGCCAACGATGATGCTTATACCGAGAACTACTGCCAGCGCTATCCATGTCTGCCAATGGAAATGTCTTATTTTAAAAGCAAGATTAATTTGGTAAAGACCAATCCATCAATTTAACCTACCCTAATCTACGTATGCGCCGTGAAAAATGCCAGACGTCTCATACAGCTGTAGAGGAAAAAAATGATAATCTGGCCCTGTTAGGTTCGGAAAATGCACAAAGGCTGTCAGATCCCCAGTGATTATTTTAACCACTTTTTGTGTAGTCTCATTCGTCTGCAAAAGAGCTGTGGGCTTGAAGATCGAGTGTGTTATGTCTTCATGGATTCGTGATGAGATGAGGCGAGATTGTGGGAAGGTATTATTTAACCAAATCTCCTTCATGGAAATGGATTATGGAGTTTGAATGCAAATGAAAGAATTGAAAGGGCGAGAATGTAAAGATGTGTAGGAATGGTGAAACGGTTAAGGTAGGAAAATGGGTTGGTGAAAAGAGGCTGCATAGGAAATTCATCCTTAGTTCAGCTGTTAATTATAAATGTGGCAGTTACTTTTGCTTTGATTACTTTAATAGCCACCCTCCGAAGTAGGAAATACCCATATATATATATATATATATATATATATATATATATATATATATATATATATATAATATATATATATATATATATATATAAATATCTCATAGAATGGTTGAACAGAATTTTATGAAAGGGATAGTCATGATTAACTTTTGGAAATTAGTTCATAACTGAGAATTGCACCTTACTACTGCCATCAAGCATAACACACACACACACACACACACACACATATATATATATATATATATATATATATATTATATATATATATATATATAATTAAGTTTGTGCGTGAGAAGCATTGCAAACGGCTCAAAATGCGTATGTTATGTTTGATGGCAGTGGTAAAGTGCAATTCTTAGTTATGAACCAATTTCCAAGTTAATCATGACGATATCTTTCATAAAATTCTGTTCAACCCTTCTTGTGGTACCATGTTAACACTTGCGCACAAACAAGAAATATCAGATTCTTTTCAGCCTTTTTTCCTTGTATGTAAAAAGCTAAACCTAAAGCGAGTACACGTTCCACTCGTCCTTTTTACCTCGACAGACAGAGGCTTCAGGAAGTTACTCAGATCCTTCTCGGCGATGGGCTTGGGCAGAAATATCCCGTTGGAGTCGAAGTAGAGGGTCGTCGAAAAATCCACGACCTGGTTGCGGGCCCAGGTCGCTCCCACGGGCCCCAGTATAGCGTCTACGGCCTGGTGAAATTAAACGAAATTTGTGGTTTGTGAAGCACTTGTTTTGCGCTGTCTGTCTCTTTTGTGAAAGGCAGTTCGTCGCGTCTGGTCGAGTATGATGGATCATTATGTTTGAGAACATGAAATATATTTACACAGTATATACATATATATATATATAATATATATATATATATATATATATATATGTATGGTGTGTGTGTGTGTGTGTGAGTGTGTGTGTGTGTGTGTGTGTATATATATATATATATATATATATATATATATATATATATATATATATATATATATATATATAATGACGATAGAAATTCTACTAATTTGAATTTAAATTTCATGTCTCCTCATAAAGCTAAATGATCCTATGAAATAATATTGGTTATTATTTTTTACCCGACCATATTTACATTAAAAATCAATGATTTTTTGGAACAAAACGCAATTAAAATGAGAATTCGATTAATTAAGAGTATAATATTATAGACTCTTCTTGGCCCATAATTCGTTATTTAGATCTACATAGCATTTTATGACGAAGGTTCTCTTTACGGTCGGAGGCCGGGCGGTTTTAATCGGACTAGAATTATTGGAGAGAACGTCGTGAATGAATGACTCGTCATGTCATGAAAGAGATTGTTTGTTGTAGCTTAGCGGTGAGAATTGCAGCACAGAATAATCTCAGCCTTGGCTCTAAAATGTGGGACTGCTTATCGCCTTGTTCAAGAATTTAACGGCCGTATTCCAACCTACGCTGAAAGTAATTTCTTATGTAAAGGATCTCAGGTTTCTAGCGTTGGGAAAAATACAATTTACTTTAAAAATTGTTATGTTTCAATATTGTTTTAAGAGTTGGTTCAGTTATCACCATAGTTAATCATTTCAATAACGTCATTAGTTTTTACCATTCTATATTTGTTCAGTATCAACCAGATATTGAGTATTTCATTGCAGGGCCCATTATAGTTATAGGGAGTCATTTTGTTATCCTTGAAGAGAACTGTTTTTATGAACGGATGGTGAACGAGCGTTCGTATCCTGAAAGGTAACACGAAAAATACTAAGGTAAATAGGTGATACAAATTCATCGAAATAACCACTCGGATATAGCATGCAAGATGGGTTAAACGAAATACGAGCGCCTCAGTGGCGTGGTTGATATGGTATTTGTTTACCACCTCGGTGGTCGGGGGTTCGATTCCCGGCCATTCCATTGAGGAGTGCGAGATGTGTACTTCTGGTGATAGATGTTCACTCTCGACGTGGTTCGGAAGTCTTGGTCCCGTTGCTGAATAACCACTGGTTCCATGCAACGTAAAAACACCATAAAAACAAACAATAAAGGAAATACGAAGTAGCCGCTGTCTAAAAGTTCTAAGGACTGGGATCATACCTCTATACCGGAGAATTTGAGTCCTATCTTGAAGATGCGAAACTTACTTCTGTTTATTCATAAGGCTCCTTAAGGGACGCATATTTTCTTAATTAAAGTTGAATGCCACTTTTCATTCTAAAACTGCTACTTTGTACGTGTACCTAATATCTGACCTATCACTATATACTATGTATGTATATATGTAGGCTATACACTTCCATCTTATAAAAGGACCCCATAAAAACGCCAAAACATAGAAAGTAAGTACTTTATTTAATAGACTGCTGTCTCTCTCATTAGGTAGGTAATGAATTCATTTCTTACCTGATGAGAGAGACAGCAGTCTCCGAAATATACTTCTTTCTATATTTTGGCGTTTTATGGGCTCCTTTTATTATTATTATTATTTTATTAATTAATTATTATTATTATTTATTATTATTATTATTATTATTATTATTATTATTATTTTTATTATTAATTATATTATTATTATTAATTATTATTATTATTATTATTATTATTATTATTATTATTTTATTATAAAATATATATATATAGTATTTATATAGTATAATATATATATATATATATATAAATTCTTCTGTAAAAACAGGATACGTCTCAAGAGTTTTAATGGGCAATTTATACTTGATATATATATATATATATATATATATATATATATATATATATATATATATATATATATATATATTAATGCCATAAATTTAATACTCACCCCATCCATAGTCATTCTAATCATCCCAGTCCAACTTCCATTTAGCAACTGACGGCCCCATTCTCCACCTTCTGCTCCCTGTATATACGAGTGCCTGAGGATTGAATGAAAACGCTTAGACAGTACAAAAGATCAGACACGGCATGAAATGTTCCCAACAACTATCTGATTTTGTGTGGGCCCTGTAGAGACAGGAGTAAAAGTGTGATTTTTGGGGGTAATGGTTAAATGTTGGAAAATTCTCGTAGTGGGTTAAAGTGCCGTCAGTGCATCTCACGTGGTGCATCGTAGGCATTACTTTAGGTTCTTTGCAGCGTTCCTTCTGACCCTAACTGCATCCTCTTTAATTCTTTTTGCTGTACCTCCGTTCATGTTCTCGTTCTTACATCTGACTTTCCACCCTTTCTAACAATTGTTTCATGGTGCAACTGCGAAGTTTCCCGCGTGTTACAACTTTCAAAACATCTCTGTCAATTTCCTTTTGAGCGCTGAAAGACCTCATTGGTCCCAAGCGTTTGGCCTTTGGTCTATCTTCGGTGATCCAATACTGTGTTTGAAAATATACAACTAAGTTCAGTGCCCCAAAAGTAGTTGTATGAAAAGATTGACTGGAGTTTAGAAAAAGAAAAAAACACACTCACACACACAGACTGTTATTTAGGAAGGTAATACAATGTTTTTACCACCACAGATTGTGATAATTGTCTCAAGTTTGCATCTGAGAGCACACTGGCCTATCTAAGACACTTTATAAAGCCGTATTTCGAAATTTCTGAATGATAACGGTGAATAAGGAAGTTCATAAAAGTCGTTCTTTGGTTGTATATTGCTATCGACTCCGCAGAAGTCATGGTCCTTTTCGGCCTTGTTGTTATAATACTAACTTCCCTATACCTGTACTTGTAGCACAGGACAGAACATCTCTTTTCAACTCGTAGGCCGTAGGTGGTACTATTGTTTACATTGTGCCTTGCGCAAGAACGTGCAGCAGATGGCTTACTTCAGCACTCATCTACATTGTTTTCTGCTTTTACATCTCATCCATACTTGTGTCTCCCCGCTTCTCTCTTCAACCTCTTTAATTCTATGTTGTTCCAGTTTCCGCCTTTCCTTTAACAAACAAAGAAGCTACAAACCTCTACCATGTCCTTATAATATAGAGAGAGTAAAAGTTTTTAGTTAATAGTTTTTCTTCCTCATGACAATAAAGTCAACATATACCAGAGAAGACGCAAACTTACGAGTATTTCAGCTAATAGTTACTCTTCCTCATGGCAACCAAGCCTACATACAAGAGAAGAGACAAACTTACGAATAATTCATTTTCTGCAGAATGGTCTCGAATACGTCGACGGCGACTCCTTTGGCGGAGATTGCCCCGTTGTCGAGCACCGTGACGACACTCCAAGGGTGCCACGTCCCAACAGCCACGCGAAGGTGTCTGTCTCCTTGTCCCATTGGTTTCTGTAGTGGTATTGGTCATGTTGAGAATATCAGATATAAATATTATAGCATTGATGGTAATGACGGCAAAAATAGTGAAGTGTTGTTTGATATGATCATGCACAACGAGGCAAGTGTTGGTAATTTTACATCAAAATGTTGAGGCGGACAGAGGTAAAGGAAGAAGCTCAAATGTAAACGTTCATTATTCCGTCAAGATGCACATCATCGACACGAGATGTCTCGACGAGGTAATCTTTAAAGTAAGACCAACTAAGACTTAGTGGGGGCCTGTTTTTTAAGGTAAAAAGTGAAAGACGTGTGTATGTTTTCGATAACATCTCGGAGTTTCAAATTGATCTTTTTGGATAAAGAATTGTTAAGTACATGCCAATTGCGTATATTACTTAAGATATATTTTAATACTCAGAAGACGCGACCATAACTCAGTATCCATTACGGTAACGGGGCGAAATTATATCAGTATCCTTTAAAAGAATTTTAACAAAAAAATTCATAGCAAGTGCCATGACAAACTGGGGTTCTGCGAGGCCTTGCAGAACTCCATCGTTTCTCGGTCTAAGTAACAAGTGCTCTCGTGTCCAACTCGTCGGCCCTTGATGTGTATGAATTAAACTAGTTGATTGGTTGGTTGGCTTTTATAAATACGGCGTGACACAGTAAAGCCTCTCGGCGTAATAAATGAATAATCTGAGTTATCATACAGGTATTAATTATTATGAGTGTTTGGCAGCGCTTGGTGTCACCTATGAGTCCCAACTAGATTTTTTCGCAGCATTTAAAACGCATGGTTAGTACTTCCCAAGAGCTAAGAATGGTTAGTGTGGTTTCCTTACTGTTGTTTTCATGAGTAGATGAAGATGTGGTTGTTCATTATTTGTTTTATTTTCTATTATGTCTTCATTGGCTCTGGTGCTTTTATTATTTTTCAAATTTTAATGCGAGTATAGTCGTGGGACTTTGCTAAGTAGGTCGATGGTTCGTTACGTAAGACTATGCATATTATGAGGAATAATGATGGCATGCACGACAAAATATGAGCAAAGTAATATTGAAGAACATTATTTTTTGTGTGCGTCAGTCTCTTGAATATTCATTTCTATATACAACTCCGATTGATCTCCTCGTTCAGTGAAATCAACAAATTGTTAAAGGAGTTTTGAAATATTAGTTACAGAAATAAGTTGCAGATGAATGCTAGCAAGAATAAGGCAGCAAGATTAGATAGAATCCAGGAAGAAGGAAAAATGAATACAAGTCTTAATGAGAAAAATATTGGTAATAGTTGATGAGTATAGATGCGTAGGTATTTCGGAGGACACTTAACGGAGGATAGTGGGTTAAGAAAAACCAGTCACAGAGTTATTGAATAAGACAGGTTCCAGAATCCCTCCAAAGGATTGGAAGAAGTAAAGTATGGATTTTGAACGTGAATGAGAAAAAGGGACCAGTCTAAAGCACCATTATATAATTATTAGTGAATAGGACTATGAAAAGCCCTGTTTGTTATCCAAACAAAGACACGGCAACTGCATACGTCGAATAGGTTTTATTTTTTCTTTTTTGTAAATAAAAAGCCTAAACACTTTGGAAGCCCTGTCACTGGAGACTCGTTAATATTTTTCAAAGAGGTTGGAAGCATCTTATCAAAAACTCATTCCAGAAATATTTGGAGCAGCCATCCCAAATTTCCAGTAATTTAATGTAGACTTTTATTCTAAAACTCACCATAGAGATCGCATACGAGAAGATACGGACAAACCTTACCCAGAACGCGAGCAGCCAAGTAATGGCGAGACCTCTGTGACTGGAAGCTGTCTACTGCAGCCGAGGAAATGGTCTTCTTGTTTACAAGGGCACCGAAATCTCAACAAAGGCTCTGATTGGCTAAAAATCTTCCTCGGAGGAGGAGCAAGTGCTTACGTCATGTATGAAGAATCGGGAGATCATTAATGGTTGCGAGAATAATGTTTAAGTTTCATAGATTCGTTAGATATTTATATGGACAAAGTCATAGACGGTCTGTACAGCTCGACCTAAACAGTAGGTCCTAATCCGTGTTATTTTCATAATGTGTCTTCATTTGTTTTTACAAATTTCCAAAATAGTTTTACAGCAATACATGATCGTTTCAATAAGTATAACCTGAGTTCATTCATTTCATGTCTAACGAGCTAGGTCATATTCCTGTCCCCTGGTCTTCAGTAAATTGTTAGAAAATAATGGTGTCCGGTAATTTCATTGCAGTAATTATATCGTGGTAATTTCACCGCATGGTAATTACATCTCATACATTTTCACCGCATTGTAACTACATTGCAATATATCACATCGTCAGTAATTTCATCGTAAGGTTTCTTTCAACGCACAATGCCAAAAAAATAAATGAACAATAAAATATAATTCACTTGTTTTTCTGTAAAACGTCCAAGTATTCCTGTTATAGTTGTTGATGAGATCAAAGTATCTAACTTTCTAACTATTAGCAAATGGGCTGCTTGTTGACTTTCTCCATATAAAAAATTGTTCATAAAAATTTTCGGTTTTTGTAATGAACTTCTTTTCTGAGAGGTAAACATTTTCGGTTTTTGTAAATAAATAAAAGTAAACCCATCAAGATGCCTCTGCATTACGTCGTAAGCATAAAGAATAAGAAAAAGCTCATTGATAATAGTCATTTGTGAAAGACCGAACAAGTGGCGAAAAAATGTGACCAGTTTTATAAAAGAAAGTGCCATGCAAGAGTACATACAAATGAAGATTTTTTCTTAGACTGATTAATTGAGCTAGAAATAAGACTGGGGTCAAACAACTAATAATCATCGACGCTAAAAGAATAAATAAAAAAATAAAAAGACATTTTAAACCCCCATTAATACTAAAGTTGTCTGGTGAGTGTTAGAAAAGTATTAAACGTTCTGAAACTAAATATGCTGTAAAACATGTTTAGATATGTTTAAAACGTTTTACAGTTGATTATCCAACTAGATTTTCCAATTAGATTTTCCAACACTAAATATATATTTTTACTTTTTAAAATAAAACAAATCATACTTAAAAAAAAGGACCATCATGAAAAACATAAAATCAAGTAAAAATCCTTTATGAAAAATCAAGACGATGAAATTACTTATGTAGGAAAAGTCAACAAACAGGCTACTTGAAAATAGTTAAATACTTTGATCCCCATCAAGAACTATAACAGTAATACAAGGAACGTTTTACAGAACAAGTGCATTATATTTTATTGTTCATTTATTTATTTATTATTTTATTTTTTTGCCTTGTGCGGTTTACTTAGCTTCCGGTGAAAGAAACCTTACGATGAAATCACCGACGATGTGATATATTACGATATATTTACAACGCGGCGAAAATGTATGAGGTGTAATTACCATGCGATGACATTACCACGATGTAATTACTACGATGAAATTACAGTGAATCGAAAATAATTGCACATTTTAAATCAAACCTGTTTTTTTTTAAATATAAAATTTAGGGTTACGAATGGAAATGTTAAATCATGTAAAAAAATTGCACAAAAATTAAAGCCATTGTTCATTGGTAAACAAAGCACAAAGAACAAGAGAAACATTAGACCCTTATTAATGACTTGGCAACTGACACGAGTCACTTTGTACGACGAGGACTATCACCCGTCAACAGATAATCTTTAAAGACAAAAATAAACGTACGTATTTCTCCGAGGAACTGACATTTGGCTTGTCATTTACCTTGCCGAAATGTGCATATTTATAGTAATATAACTGGGCTTTAGCTCGATACAGATTGACGCAAAATCACTTCGCTAATTTCATAAACAAGAATTTTGGGCGAAAGCCTGACAGTTGAGATGAATTATCCGAAACTTTGGAAGTTAGTGGATGACGTAAAATACTACTCCAATATATACTACTTCCTTTATGAATACAGTATTAGTTGTAATCAAGAATTGGTGTTATGCAAAAGCAGGCGCAAATTATCGTAGAATTTCACGCGCCTGTCACCACGTTAGATCATAAAGCAAAATTCGGTTTCAGTCTGTTTAACTCAGCAGCTCTTTGTTCAGTTAAGCATCTCTAGAATATATCTCCCTTGTAATACGCATTTGAGATGGGTATAATCTGTGGGAATGTATCTTTGTTCTTAATATGACTTGAATGCATTTTTTACTTCCTCATGAACAGTATCTCTCATGGAGGCATAGTTTTTTTTTTTTTTTAACTGCTATATTTCCCAAGCAAAGTGCCACACGAGTCAGACTGTCAGTCTACACTTGAGAACATTTTGAAAGAATAAAGACTCCTCCGAATGATGTAAATCTTGACAGGCAACGAGACTGCCATGTATAATTCTGTATGTATGAACTACATTTTCCAGAAATGTAAAAGGTCACATAGCATACCTGAGCAATAATGCAGCTTCGTACTGAATACAGGAAAATGACTCTCATTGCAAATTCATTTGGTCGACTTCAGCCACAGTCTGTAGATGTACCTCCTTGACGTTGGGCTTCACTCCAGATGTCAGTCACACGTCATGGATAAGGTGGAGAACCGAACAGAGACATTATTATTCCGTTCTAGTTTTCTTTTTCTTTTTTTAATGCTAGTCGTGAAAAGTTGGTGGTGCCTTTATTTTCACTCAAGGTGTAGTTATAGCGATTACTGTTATTTATCAGTAACAAATGGCAGGGGCGTAACTCACGGGGGACGTGTCCCCCCCAAAGTTTGAGCTAGGGGGGACACAGTATACTCTGTTCCCCCAAAAATAATAAATATTATGGTTAAATATCACGCTCCTACGAATTCAGAGCAAGGAACATTTAATTATTACCCCGTAAAAACAGTGGCCTGAAGTTTTCTTTGAACCTCTGAAGAAAATTTATATAAGTTTGAAAGTACATTTGGTATATTATAAAGTATTTTAAATGTTTAGTTATTATTCATTTAACTATTAATGAAATCCCAGCTCCCTTGTATCATATTTTTTTTAACAGATAAGGCAGAGAAGTTCCAAGGGATTTAAGGTGCTTTGTTTCATGTATAAGAAAATTGCGCTCGTTATTTTACGTATGTATATATATTTATACTGAAAACCAATAACGCACAGCTATTGACGAATTCTATACGTGCGTGTCCACCAAATACTTCATGGCATTCATACATAGGACACATAATTGCTTTCAGATGCTTAGTGTTAAACAGTGCCCCTAAAAAGAGCTCTAATTTCAAAAATTTTCTGGGGAGGCACACACCCCCAGCTGAACAGGCTCGCTTCGCTCCCCAACCCCACCACATTGCCCACTCACCCCAAAATTTTTGGAACCAGTTACGCCCTGACAAATAGAGATTCCTCATTATATTTAGTACATCCCTGAAATCATATCATCTCTTTTCATTTTATATAAATATCAAGCCTTTAATAAGCAATAACTTATTGAATAGGGAAGATTCTTACCAATAAAAGTTATTTTTTTTTAGTTCAATAGTATGCTCATCGCTGAAAGGAGTTTTCAGATTGCACCTCTACGGACATGAGAAGCTGACATAATTCTACTGTTATTGTAAAAAAACTATGTAAACAGTGAAATGTCTTGATACTTTAGAATCATAGTCTGGTGGATTTATGTCTAACTATGACAATAAAGAAACGGAAAATTTTATAACTACCATGTTTTGAAAACAGACAGGACAAATTTGTATTGCAAATGTGACTGATGCCTGTTTTGTACTTTAATATGTACTCCTCTGAGATATCGTATGTAATAAGAGAATATAGTTTTGATGTTCATCGAATAAGTAAAGAAGAAAAGTAGATTAATACCATAATAATGACATTAATATTCCTTAAAGTTAGGGATTAGAATCCATGGCTGACCTCTCTCACTTCGTGTTCAGAATCCATGGCATTGGATACGTTTTCTATAGATTATGAATACGTTGATATCGTTGTGTCAATCACAGTCAGTGTCACTTGTGTTTTATCTAGAGGCGTAAGAATACTAATGACTGTTGTTGTATGGATTAATAAACTAGAAATCTGAAATCATCACAAATCATTGAATTTTATTCGAAAGAGAAATAAACAAGGAAAGTTTATTTTTTGTTCTAATTTTCGCTGCAGAGACAGCCACCTCCACCATCCATGATTCAAGCGGTGCCCACTCCACTCCAGCGGCCAGCCCAATCAGCGTCCAGCGACAGCAATTTATCCAGTCGCCATGATTTATTAAAATTGCATTTCTACACCATACGTCGCTTAAATTTGCTTACTTGTTAATGGTACTTCGGCTAAGTGTCGCGTCAATTCCAAAGGTGTTTATGTGAGTGATAACTTTTAAAATTTTTTTGGATCTTTAATTTTAAGTTTTGCTTCGGTAGCAAAGCTCTGTGGGCAGGTGTGCAAAGCCTAGGCTGCCATAGTTGACATAGAAGCAATAGTCTAGCGGCTCTAGCCTTTACTGTTAGGCAAGACTTGATTTAGCCTAATTCCTCCCCGTAAACACATAGCTAGGTATATGTTTTCGACTCCGTATATCTCTTATTGTATGAGGTGGATCTATCTTTATTTTTCAAAACCTCGCCCTTCGAAAAATAGGTAGCCTACTACGTAGTTATTAGGTATCTGATACTACGATATGGAGATCTCCCCAGTGGGGATTCTCTGTAGTGACAGAATTGAGTATGTTTTGCAGAGAGGTTTAAATGAATGGGCTTGAGCCACAACTAAATTTATTCTGAATTGCGTGTATTAGGGGCTGTCCTGTCAGTCATTACTTTGGAAGATTAACTTAGGTTGTCACCATGACAGTTTCAGGGTTGCTTCCTAACTTGACCTTCCCTAGTCTAACCTTGGTTCTTGACTGGCTTAGGAAGCCCCACAGTATTTCAAGTAATACCCTGGGAAGCACACATTTTATTCACCTTGGAAACATTTTTCCCTACTTTTAGGGTAAACGACTGAATGGCCTCCTGGCAGTCACCTCTGCAGTAGCGCGGCCACCTTCTCGAAACGGTACTTTAACACTTTCAGTAAGTGTTTTCTCCCAAGTCGTAAATTAATGCAAAGGGGAAACTCCGCAGTGGAGCCATCGTCATCGCGTGGATCAGCCTTATTTACTCAATTTTTAATTGGTGAAACAAGAATGCAATTACATCTTTAAGCATAGCATACAAAAGATTGAAGGTTCGTCAACATAATGTGATATATGAACTAAAATAAGCATGTGAGGTCTTCGTAAAATGTTTTCAAGGCAGTTTTGAAATCCAATATGGCATCAACTGCGTGACATGCCATTCGTAACCACAGCCAAGCCACCATCTTTCTCAGCCTTCCCAGTACTCATTTGAACAGTGTTACCGTATATATGTAAAGTTTATTAATCTTACTCAAGATTGCAGTTGTATTCAGCACAATAAAACTACATTTTGTTGCCTATATTAGTGTAAGTATGAAACTTCTTATTCCCGGGGTCATGGTTTGAACTGAAATTCATTTTTACCTTGTAATCGGCGGTTTTATCCTTAATCCATCACAATTGAAAATCCACAGTGCTTATTTGATTGTAATTATACATGTTTTATTCTTAATTCACTCCAAATTGCACTTTAACTACGTTGCAGTTCCTGGTTCTTAAGCGCTCACTCCACACACAGTTGCGGGCAGCACACGAGTACACAGTTTATGAGGTGCAAAGCTTTATTCCCATAATTGTTTACTCATTTAGTTCAACTTTACTTTGTTACTTCAAAATGTTTATTTAATTCATGTCTATTCTCCCCTTTTTGCAACCAAATTAACCCTGAAAAATTACAGATGTTTCTGAAGTACATACGAGCAGACGACGGCAAAATGACTCGTTGTTGCCAATCTAGTGGAGCTTCACACATATGCCGATGCATTTACAAACGGTTTCCATGAATTCTAGTTGTCATAGTAGTGCAATAATGATAAAGTTGCTCCTAATCTGTATATATACTTCAAGTAGATACACTAATTTCATTTATACCCAGTTTGGAGGGTAAACACATACCAATTGGCAACACTAATAAACAATTGAAGAGCGCGAACAATGCCGGAGGTACCATTCACAAGCAAAACTGTTGATACTTGAGTCAGGAATCTTGTTACTTTTTCAACAACGAATATTTTAAAATTCATAATCATGAATATGTAAAAATATGTATGCAATTCATGACCTTATATTGTCGTTTAACTATTTATTTAAACAATTGTCTAATGCATGCTTCTTCTACCAAAAATCGTAGTTTCCTCTATAAAGTAGTGGTTGGAAGTCGTCGTTTACGATTGTTGTGAAGAAAGTGCCCCAGCGTCTACGGGTACAAGTGGTGTGTGGATTTGGCACATGGAATGGGAAGTTTATTGACACAAGCAACTCCGCAAACATCAAGATGGCGTCAATCTTCTGAATATTCAGAGTTGTAAGTAAAAATTTCGAAAGCGTCATGGAGGTATGTAGTGTGCACTGCGTATGGCCAGACCTTTTATTGCCCTCTGTTTAATCTTAAAATATGGCCGTAATTTCCAACTTTGGAGAAAATACTTACTTTGAAAGGTAGGAGGTCTCGAGCTGCTCCTCTCACCACCAACAACATATGACTGATGACCATCTCCAGTGTCAGGACGTGTTAAAGTACTTTTTCGGAGGGTGGTCTCAAACGCGGTAGTCAGTGGCTTGGCTAGTCCAGTCGTTGTGTACCCTATAATTTCTGGTTAAACAGAGGTTAATGAAACTCTAGTCTTGTGCAGTGCTAACTTCGTGACGCTTTTGACATTTTTAAGTAAAACTCCTTAAATATAGGGGGAAACACCGCCTTGGATCCATTGTACTCGGGGTGGATCAGCCTTATCCACTCTATATTTAATTTGTGAAACAAGATTACAATCACATCTTTAAGCATACCATTCAAAAGATTGAAGCTTCATCAACATAATGTGATATAGGGGGAAACACCTCAATGGATCCATCATCATCGCATGCATCAGCCTTACTTACTCAATATTTAATTGGTGAAACAAGAACAATTACATCTTTAAGCATACCATTCAAAAGATTGAAGGTTCATCAACATAACATGATATATGAAAGCGCCATACGAACTAAAATAAGCATGAGAGGTCTTTGTAAAATGTTTTCAAGGCAGTTTTGAAATCCAATATGGCATCAACTGCCTGAGGTGCAGTTCGTAACTGCCAAGGATCCATCTTTCCCAGCCTTCCCAGTACTCATTTGAACAATGTTAGCATATATATGTAACGTTTATTGATCTTACTCAAGATTGCAGTTGTAATCAGCACAATAAAACTACATTTTGTTGCCTATATTAGTGAAAGTATGAGACTTCTTATTCCCGGGGTCATGGTTCGAACTGAAATTCATTTTTACCTTGTAATCGGTGGTTTTATCCTTGCTGCTATCACAACTGAAACGCCACCGTGCTTATTTGATTGTAATTATAAACATTTTGATTGTAATTATAAACATAATTCACTCTAAATTGCACTTGAACTATGTTGCAGTTCCTGGTTCCTAAGCACGCACTCCACAAACAGTTGCGGGCAGCACACATCTTCATGGTTTATGAGGTGCAAAGCTTTATTCCCATAATTGTTTACCTTACTCATTATTTAGTTTAACTTTACTTTGTTACTTCAAAATGTTTATTTTAATTCATGTTTATCCCTTTTTTGCAACCAAATTAACCCCGAAAAATTACAGACAGTATTTCTAAAGTAGATACGAGCAGACGATGGGAAAATGAATCATCGTTGCCAATTTAGTGGAGCTTCACACATACGCTGATGCATTTACAATCTGTTTCCATGAATTCTAGTTGTCATAGTAGTGCAATAATGATAAAATTGCTCTAATATGTATATATACTACAAATAGGTATGTTAATTTCACTTATTTCCCCTGTTTTGTGTAAGTCTTATACCCAGTTTGGAGGGTAAACACACACCAGTTGGCGACACAGATAAACAATAGAAGAGCGTGAACAACGCCGTAGGTACTGTTCACATTAGAACTGTTGATATTTGAGTCAGGAATCTATTTACTTTTTCAACAACGAATATTTTAAAATTCATAATCACGAATATGTGAAAAATTTGTGCAATTCATGACCTTATATTGCCGTTAACTATTTATTTAAATAATTATCTTGTGCACACTTCTTTTTCTTCTACCAGAACATCGTAGTTTCCTTGGATAAGCCGCGGTTGGTGGTGTTGTTGACTATTGTTGTGGAGAAAAGTGCCCTAGCGTCTATGGGTACAAGTGGGGTGCGGATTTAGCGCGTGGAAAGGAAAGTTTATTGGCACAAACGACTCTGCAAACATCGAGATGGTGTCAATCTTCTAAATTGTTGGTGTTATAAGTAAAGATTTCGAAAGCATCATGGAGGTATGTTTGCACTGCGCATGGCTAGACTTTCATTACCCTCAGTTTAATCTTAAAATATGACCTTAATATCTAACTTTGGAGAAAATACTTACTTCGAAAGGAGAGTAGAGGTCTCGAGCTGTTGCTCCCAACACCAATTACTTGTGACTGGTGACCATCACCGGTGTCAGGATGTGTTAAAGAACTTCTTCGGAGGGTGGATCCACACGTTTAAAACACTGGATCAGCTAGTCCAGTAGGTTGTTCCCCTATGAAAATGTCATTCGAACTAAAATGACCATGTGAGGTCTTCGTAAATTATGTTTTCAAGGCAGTTTTTAAATCCATTAGGGGAAACAACCGAGTGGACTAGCTGATCCAGTCTTGCCTGCATGTTGATCCACCCTCCGAAAAAGTACTTTTGCTTACTTCGAAATGAGAGTAGAGGTGTTAGTGTTGCTCCCACCACCGATGACTCATGACTGGTTCCCATCTCCGGTGTCAGGACGTGGTAAAGTATTTTTTTCGGAGAGTGGATCAACAAGCGGGCAACACTAGATTAGCAAGTCCACTCGGTTGTTTCCCCCATGGCGTCGTCCGCCTCCGGTCCCTTCCGTAACCCGCATGGATCTCACGTACGGCCTTCCCAGCACTCATTTGAACAATATTAGCGTATATATGCTACGTATAATTATTGATCTTACTCAAGATTGTAGTTGTAATCAACATAATAAAACAACAATTTGTTGCCTATTATTAGTTAAAGTATGAAACTTCTTATTCCTGTGGTCTTGGTTTGAACTGAAATTCATTGTTACCTTACTGCCATCAAAACAAACTCCACAGTGCTTATTTTATTGTAATTATATACATTTTTGTCTTAATTCACTACAAATTGCACTTGAACTACGTTGAGAGAGTGTTGACACTGAAGTCTGTTCCTGGTTCCTAAGCGCTCACTCCACAAACACAGTTGCGGGCACACTACTACACTGTTTATGAGGTGCTAAGCTTTATTCCCTTAATTGTTTACTTGACTCATTATTTAGTTTAACTTTACTGTATGTTACTTCAAAATGTTTATTTTAATTCATGTCTATTATCTCTTTTTTGAACCAAATTAACACCACCAAAATTACAGATATTTCTAAATTAGATACAATCCAATATTTCTAGCCTTGTCGTACATCTGGCTGCCAAAAACCATATCCTTGCCAATCTAGTGGAGTTTCACACATACTCTGATGCCTTTACAAACTGTTTCCATGAATTCTACTTGTCATAGTGATAAAATTGCTCTAATATGTATATAGTATACTACAAAAAGATACGCTAATTTCACTTGTTTCCCCAGTTTTGTGTAAGTCTTATACCCAGTTTGAAGGGTAAACGCATAACTAATTGGCAACACTGATAAACAATAATTTACCGTAATTTACCTTTGAAGACTACATAACTGTACAAGGGGTGCAATGTACCGATGTACAGTTCAAAGGTAAATAATAGATTAGTTACAGTCGACCAGCAAAATATTACCTTAAACTCTTGTAAAGTAAGTAAAGTAACAGGAAAACGTCAACTGCCATAGTCTACTTTGACTGAACAATGTTTGAAGTTTTGGTCCAGGGTCAAGAAACGTAAACAAATCGCCATATTTGAATTCTGGTAGGGGGTGTGGGATACTCAACAACCAGGGAGCATTATGTCTGGTAAGGGGGGACGGGATGGGGTACTGGGAGAGGAAGGCACAAGTATGAGTTGGTAAAGCCAGGCTGGGATATGGTGGGAAATAACAATTCCCAGTAAATAACACAGACATGAAAAACCCTAAACCTTTGGTACACAAAAACACAATTGATATAACTAAATAAAGTACATAAAAGATTAGGAACCTTAACTTACATGTTACTTAAACACCTTCCTTTGTAGGTCAAGCTTACACCCGTTACCACAATGAAGGCAAAAGGCCTGTTTTCTCAAAAGGCCGTGATCTTGACAGTACATTACCAACGTTTCATACTGCCCTGAATAATGGACTGAAAAGTCCTTATAACTAAGGAAACAGTTAACACAAGTATGGGCCAGAGTAAAGTTGGTAATGGGCCCGGAGGAGCAGGAGGTGCCAGAGACTGCTTTCGCCATCGTGCTTGGTTGATGAGTGAAGTGAAATACACTGGCAAGTATTGTCTGGAGGAAGTTGCGGGGGGGGGGGGGGGGAGGAGAGCAAGAAACAGGGTAGGGAGGATGGGGTGGGGGTAAATGTTTACTTTGTGGAAAAAAAAAAACAAACACGGTCTTGTAATGGACGTACAATATAGGAAATGAGGGAGGCCAGTTTGGGGGGTAATTGAACTTGACAATAATGTTGAGTAAAAACATAGCTTATTTTATGTTGATGAAACCAAAGCTACCATGTATTATTATTAAAGTAAAAAATATTGCAATGAAATGTTATGGTAGGGACACATTTTACTTGAGAGCTAATACTCCATACATACATAAAAATTACATTCTATATATACACAGTTCTACACATCTGTTAGATTATTAAGGGGGAACCTTTATATATGGGGGTATAGGGCGAAAAATGCAGTCATGAAAAAATTCATGGAGATTCATATGGAAATTGAAAATACATATACGAAATATTTCGTTAAAATTCCTCTTATATACTTTCGTAGTTACAGGGTAATTAGTAAACATAACTCAATAAGCCTAAAACATTCATCCGTACAAGAAAATGCAATATTTCTTCTGTCATCGTAAATTTTGATAATTATTGTAAAAAAAATTGTGAGAAATGGTATCTGTAGAGATTCCGTGGGTCGCAGAGGGGAATATCAAGTTGAACTTGAACCATGATTCCGTGCGAGCACAGACTTCAAGTAGTCTACACGTTTGGTTTTCACCTCTGACATTCGCTTTCTTTTACATATGTTTATCTAAGTTTCGGCAAGAATTTCATCATGCCAATGAGGAAAAGACGAGGAAATAATATGATTACAGAATATCAAAATATATGCGACATTAGCGTAGTTAGTGAAGAGAGAGAGAGGGAGGGTTGCGTAG
Source organism: Macrobrachium nipponense (assembly GCF_015104395.2). NCBI lineage: Eukaryota > Metazoa > Arthropoda > Malacostraca > Decapoda > Palaemonidae > Macrobrachium > Macrobrachium nipponense. The sequence continues at coordinate 24,651,209 of NC_061091.1, forward strand.
TAAGTAAATGCTCCCATCTTGCCTGAAGCACACGTCACACTGTCCCCCAGGCTACGACCTTTGAGCAAAGGGATCTTAAATTATGATAAAAGGAATATGAAATTCATAATAATCATGATTTATTAACATTGTCTTTGTAAAAAGAGAGTACAACTTCGAATTTCACCTCTTGACATTCTCTTGCATTTACGTTTGTTTATTTTTGTTTCGGCAAGAATTTCATCATGCCAAAACGGAAAATACTAGGAAAACATCTAGCTAACATACAGAAGAAGAAAATTCACTGTAATAAGCCGAGTTAGTCGAAGGAGAGAGAGAGAGTTGCGTAGGTAGGAGTGCCCCGTCTTGCCTGATACAGTGCCCCAAGCTATGATATATCCGAGGCGAGCTCGTTGGCGTTCTTACTACTCAGCTTTGATCTTTAGGGGTTCCGGAATTTGTACTGGGTCGTGCCCTGGTTAGTACATCCTGATATTCCTTAGTTCTTCTTTTGCTCCTGATACTTTCCAGGGTCTTATATTGGAGCAATTTCTCGTGGATTAGTTTGTTGATGTGTGGGAACATTGCCCCCACTGACACCTCAAACTCGGGCCATCTCTTGCAGCTCCTTGAGAGACCATCCGCGCTTCCTCTTTGATTCTCTTGGTTAAGCACCTATGCTGCGGTCCAACCTAGATGTTACCTTCTGGTCTTCACCCTTACTTGGTTCTTTTTCTTCCAATTTGTCTCTTAAGATGTTCTTCCCTCTGTCTGTGCTCGAGGTTTTCTTTTTCAGATCTTCAAGCAGCTTTTTATATGGTCTGGGCTTT
>NC_061091.1:24659517-24662017 GCF_015104395.2 Macrobrachium nipponense
TACCTGGTTATTTAATTTAGAGGGTAAATCATTTACATCAATACCGACAGGAAGAATAGCTAAACAATCATCAACGTAACGATACCACTTTACAGGGATATGAATGATATTAGGTAAGTAGCGTTTTTTCAAAGAATTCCATATACAGGTTTGAGAGTAATGGTGATAAAGGATTTCCCATTGCCATGCCAAAATTTGTTGATAAAATTCACCATTGAATATAAACTTACAATCACAAATGCACAAACTCGTGAGTGAAATAATGTGACTTATAGATAGAGGTAATTCATGCTGAGTTAGTTCATTGCCAAGATATTCTAAAATAGAGTCTATAGGGACTTGAGTAAAAAGAGAACATACGTCAAAACTAACTAATCTATCAGTAGGGCAAAGAGCAATTTTGTTTAATTTATCAACTAAATCTAGAGAATTATATATATGAGAATCGGAGATGGTTCCAAGTAACGGGGACAAAATCTTAGTGATATATTTTGAGAGTATATGAAATTGAACCAACAGTACTGATAATAGGCCGCATAGGGTTATTTTCTTTATGCATTTTGACTAATCCATATAAGTAAGGTAGCGAAGGAGATTTGACTGACAATTTGCCTAGTAGTTCTGTTTTATCTTTAAGGATACTTTTCACTATGCTATTGAAGTTTTTTATGACTTGATCAAGAGGATTTTTTGTTAGTTTTTTATAAGTCACATCATCATCCAGTAGGGCTTGCATATGTGATATGTAGTCAGCTTTATCTAAAATTACTATACTATTTGACTTATCAGCTTTTGTAATGTGGATAGTATTGTCCTTTTTAAGATGGGTCAAACTTTTCTTATAGCAAGCAGGGAAGTTACTTTCATGCTTAACATTGGCAGCTCTGTAAACAATACCTTTAATCATGTCAACATGATTTTGAGGAAGATCACAATATTTTTCAAATTTACTTAGGGATGACCCAATCATTAAAGCAGAAGGTCTACTTGTTACAAAGAAAGATAAACCATATCCAGGCGCTTGGATATGGTTTATCTTTCTTTGTAACAAGTAGACCTTCTGCTTTAATGATTGGGTCATCCCTAAGTAAATTTGAAAAATATTGTGATCTTCCTCAAAATCATGTTGACATGATTAAAGGTATTGTTTACGGAGCTGCCAATGTTAAGCATGAAAGTAACTTCCCTGCTCGCTATAAGAAAAGTTTGACCCATCTTAAAAAGGACAATACTATCCACATTACAAAGCTGATAAGTCAAATAGTATAGTAATTTTAGATAAAGCTGACTACATATCACGCATGCAAGCCCTACTGGATGATGATGTGACTTATAAAAAACTAACAAAAAACATCCTCTTGATCAAGTCATAAAAAACTTCAATAGCATAGTGAAAAGTATCCTTAAAGATAAAACAGAACTACTAGGCAAATTATCAGTCAAATCTCCTTCGCTACCTTACTTATATGGATTAGTCAAAACGCACAAAGAAAATAACCCTATGCGGCCTATTATCAGTACTGTTGGTTCAATTTCATATAAACTCTCGAAATATATCACTAAGATCTTGTCCCCGTTACTTGGAACCATCTCCGATTCTCATATATAATTCTCTAGATTGTTTAGTTGATAAATTAAACAAAAAAATTAAAATTGCTCTTTGCCTACTGATAGATTCGTTAGTTTTGACGTATGTTCTCTTTTTACTAAAGTCCCTATAGACTCTATTTTAGAATATCTTAGCAATGACTAACTCAGCATGAATTACCTCTACCTATAAGTCACTTATTTCACTCACGAGTTTGTGCATTTGTGATTGTAAGTTTATATTCAATGGTGAATTTTATCAACAAATTTTTGGCATGGCAATGGGAAATCCTTTATCTCCATTACTCTCAAACCTGTATATGGAATTGCTTTGAAAACGCTACTTACCTAATATCATTCATATTCCTGTAAAGTGGTATCGTTACGTTGATGGTTGTTTAGCTGTTCTTCCTGTCGGTATTGATGTAAATGATTTACTCTCTAAATTAAATAACCAGGTACCATCGATTAAGTTTACTCTAGAATTAGAAAAAGACAATTGCCTCCCTTTCTTAGACGTTTTGATACATAGAGAACCATTTCAATGTAAATTCAGTATTATAGGAAACCGACTAACAACTTAACTTATGTTCATTTCTTCTCAGGCCACCATCTTAATATAAAATATAATTTTTTCCTCTATGTTTTTACGAGCATTGCGAATTGTCAATCACAATATGTGGATCAAGAAATTGAATACATAAGAAAAATTGGGAAAGATTTATGCTATCCTTCACTATATTAGACATTTGTTATAATAAAGCCCACAAAAAAGTTTTATACTGTAAATAACACACACGAAAGAAAATTCTAAGAACATTCTCAGTTTGCCTTATTTTAACGGATTTGAAACCATTAAACCATTGTTAAAAAGCTTTTAATGTCAACTTGTATTTTTCCTATAATAACACAC
>NC_061091.1:24667017-24686421 GCF_015104395.2 Macrobrachium nipponense
CAACAGTATTTGCTGCAGAAATGTCGCAAATTTTGAAAACACATTGAAAAAGTTGTCCAAGGCCAAGCTTGACCTAGAGTTTCTACAGTACTGTAGCCTTAACCATGTTGTGCCAAATTTTGTGAAGTTCAAATTGTATAGACAATCTTTGTATAATACCAGGTTTTATTCTGATTCCACAACTACTTTGTTAAACTTGGAGATTTGTGAAAAAGAAAAGCTAATTAAGAAACATGAAAATGCCATTCAACCTTTGCACAATGAAATTGTTAGAAACTTTACACTTATTGATTTGATTATATTCAATTGCTTACTGACTAAACACCTTAACCACTACATTGATGAAATAAAAAAACACGCATAATAACAAGCTTCAGAAACTAGGCATCATTACACCTAAATTCAATGAAGGAGGGAATAAGGTAGTATTTAACCTATCTGATTACAATTTAACCAAGAGAGAGGAATTTCTTTTATCTTTAGGCCTGGATTTTTGTTTGCCGGTTTACACACCTTCATATTATGAATATTTTCTACCATTTGAAATTTTGTTTTCAAAATTAAAAAACTTAGCTCTGAATACTGACCTTTCGAAGTTTCAAAACGACCTGTCCACATTTGCCCATATCAATTTTAACAAACTAAAACCAAGATGGGCACCATTTTTTAATAAACGTGACCTTGGTATCCTTAAGAAACTAAAGGAAAACGGCAATCTCATTTTTTCTAAACCGATAAAGGCAAGGGAACCGTTCATAATGAATAAAACAGAGTATAATTCACAAAATGGAAACAATCTGAAAGACGCTACCAAGTTTAGAAACATGGGTGACATTGACTACAAACTAATTTTAAAACGAGACAGAATAAACCGGTTCTTGAAAACGTTGAAAGATAATAAAACGATAGATCAAACAACTTACGAAAATCTTTATGTAACAGGTTCTTCATTGGGTGTTATGTATGGCCTACCAAAAATACACAAGGAGGGTATCCCTATGAGACCCATCCTTTCATCCTATACTACACCAGGTTACAAAATAGCTAAATTCTTGACACCTCTATTAGAGAATCATTTTAAAAATGAATATAATCTAACTAACTCTCTTGATTTTAAGAACAGTATTTTATGCCAGGACTCTGACCTAACCATGGCAAGCTTCGACGTTGAAGCACTTTTCACTAATATACCTGTGGAGGAACCATCAGCTTTATTTTAGATACTATTTTTACAGAAGACGATACTACATATAGTGGCTTTAAACGTGATGATTTTAGGAAATTGTTAGAATTAGCAGTGCGGGACAATGCTTTCATTTTTAATGGACAGGTTTATTTGCAAATAGAGGATGTAGGTATGGGAATCCCCTAAGTTGTACATTCGCCAATATTTTTATGCTTAAATTTGAAAGGGAACTGCTGGACAATTGCCCTCCGTCTTTTAAACCACTTTTTTACCGAAGGTATGTAGATGACACTTTTGTTTTGTTTAAAGATAGGCATCATAGCGACTCATTTTTACAATATGCTAACTCCAAACATCAAAATATTAAATTTACCTGTGAATTAGAAGAAAATGGACAATTAGCATTTTTAGATACAATGGTAGTTCGTAAAGATAACTGTTTTAACATAGGAATCTACAGGAAACCTACCTTTACCGGTCTTGGCTTGAATTTCTACAGTTTTTGTTTTTATAATTTTAAATTAAATTCTTTGTCAACACTCCTCCACAGGGCTATAACCTAACATCAAGTTGGAAATTATTCCATGACGAAATAATATTTCTTGAGGGATTTTTCAAAAGCAATTGTTACCCATCGGGGTTATTCTTTAAATACGTCAAAAATACCATCAATAACTTTTTTCATCCACCTAGTCCAGTTCATTTAGCACAGAAATTTAGATACTATATTAAAATACCTTATATACATGATAGGAAGTTTTTGCCCTCCCTTAAGAAAATTTTAAACCGCCATTATCCAGCAGTTGATACTAGATTCACTTGCATAAATCCTAGAAATATTGGTAGCTTCCTAAAACACAAAGAGAAATTGCCCTCCTTGATGCAATCCGGTGTAGTGTATTTATTTAATTGCTGCCGATGTAATCAGCAGACCTACGTAGGAAGTACGCGCCGGTTGCTCAAAGTGAGATGTGATGCTCATAGAGGTGTAAGTTACCGAACGGGCAGCAAATTATCCACCCTGAACAATCAAATATTAGGAATCACGCCAGAATCTGTAGGGCAGAGTAGATTATAACAACTTTAAGGTCATATGACGTCACCATATGAACACCACCATCCTCGTCTTGAAAGTTTGGCAATTAAGAAAACTTGGTACCTTCACTTAACAACCATACTACCTCAGTACCTTTGTATATAGCATAAAGACACGTCACTTTGTTCTTTGCCTTTCTTATTGACTTTTTTTTCCACCGTCCTGACACGGAACAGCGGACTCTGCTTGAGCAAGGTATTTCCTCATTTTTAATATTTTTATATTTATATATACCAGATATTCTGTTAACGTTTTTATTCGTAATTTTACTTGGAAATATTTTATATTTTTTTATGATTTACATTTCATTTTCTTGAATATGTTATGTATTTGATGTAATACCTCATTATTCTTTGAGATTTTTTTAATTCGTAATTTTTACTTAGAAATACTTTCATTATAATAATTTTACGTTAACATTCCTAATTGTTTGGTAATGGTGTAATATTTAATTCTTTCTTGCTTTAGCCTGAAGATGGGACTTGTCCTCGAAAACGTCGCTACAATAAAGAATCATGTATGTGCCATGTCCTTCCGATCCCCGTACCTATATATATATATATATATATATATATATATATATATATATATATATATATATAAATATAAAATATATATAAAAAAAAAAAAAAAAAAAAATATATATATATATATGAATTATATATATATATATATATATATATATTATATATATGTATATATATGTAAATATATTTTTTTTTTTTTTACATTTTGTATATATATTTTATTTTATATATATATATATAAATTTATAAAATAATAATTATAATAATAATAATCAGCATTATTATTGCCTACTAAATTAATACCAAATGAATGGCATATACTCTGTAGTTACAACACTCATTGCTGAGTTGCGAGTCAAAAAGGAAACAGACGCCGTGAGTAGTTTCTTAAAACAAGGAAAAATCACCCTTGAAGTTTGAGGCTAGAAGGTGGCGAATACCTCAAGAACCAACAGCCATACAACTGATTCGTTCTCATGGAGCTCAAATGTTCTCTTCTGACTCGCAACAACTCATATATTTTTACATTTTGTAACAAGTTCTGTATAAATAGAACAAGTTAATAATACAAGTTAATGAAACCAGCACTACAACAGTTTTCCCTATTACTGCAATTTGCGAGATGAAACTCTACATACTTGCATGAACAGAATGCGCTCTGGGTAGGGAAATGCCATGGTTCGAACCGTTGGGACCATCACGTCTTCCAGTATTTCAAGGTATTGGTCGGCGTTGAATCTTCCCTGTATTTCTGCCAGCTCACCCAGTGTGTATAAGTAAACCCATCCCCACACGTTACAGGTAACGTGGCCGCTTCTTGCTTGTTTGTAGATGTTCTCACTGGAGTATCTAGTATAATTGCGTCACCAACAGTGCAACTGTCCGTGCGAGGTCGACACAGATGTTTTCTCATCAGAAAAAACAACTCTTGCCCAGAAACCTAAGTCTTTGTTGACATAATGCCGGGCAAAATGAAGGCGGTTTATCCGATGTCTCTCCTCTAATTTCTCTTTAACGGCAGAAACTCTGTGGTGCACTCCAGCACTGTGGAGACGGCGTCGAAACGTTTCACTGGAAACTTGCAGTTCAAGATTGTCTTGTATTTCACATGCATTTGTGAAGGGATTTGCCGTTAATTCGTTCAGAATTCTCCTGTCATCTTCGGGAGTAGTTGTTTCTTCTGTCGGTAACAGCAAGTAATAATATTATGACGACAAAAGTTGAACAGACGGGTTTTCTCGCCTCCATGATGAGAAAATAAACGTACAGAATAGATTCAGTTATATTATTTTCCTTAAAGGAGAAATTAGAGAGAGGGAGCAGAAGTTTTGAGTAATAAACGTGTGCTTGAAAGGGTGGGAGTTGAAGGATGGAAGGAAAATGTTGGGGGAAGACGTGTGGAGGGGCGGGTTTCATCGTGCTTCTGGAGGCACAGTTCCAGTGTTGCCAGGCTGAAATGTGTTTACTTATATGTGTGGCTGACTGTTCCTACTTATCCAAGGAGGAGGAGACAGCACCTGGCCATGAAGTCAGTAAGGAGAGACAGACTTTACTGCCTGGGAGCAATGCCAGTGGTGACTTCGATCTGAAGCTCTTGTTAGTGTATTTGGCTGAAATCCAAGGAGACACTGACACAAATGCTTTTCAGTCTATGGTCAAGGATAAAGAACGTGTTTTACAACACATGAAAGGTGGTGCTTCAATGAAGGCTTTTACTGCTCATGTTGCTGATGCTACTATTAGTATAGGCAAGCAACATAACCCCAATCTTATGGAGTTGGAGATGTTATTGCTGGTCTGGCTCGAAGATCAAAACCAATGAAATATTCCAGTGAACCTTGGTTTGATTCGGGAGATGGCTAGGCAGTTGTATGAGGCAGTAGTGCTAAAGAAAGGGGAAGGTAGTGGAACAGTACTGAACCATTTGTAGCCAGCAGAGGCTAGTTTGATATTTTTAAGGTTGTGCAAAATGCACAATCCTAAGTTTTTGAGGCTACTAATGCAGACAAGGTAGAGGACTAACAAGAAAGTCTGGGTCACTGTAGGTATTTTCGAGGAATGGTTTAATGATCACTTTGTACCATCAGTTAAGAAGTATTTTGAGGAGAAGGGAGTGGAATTTAAGCTCCTGCTAACGTTGGACAATGCCCCAGGTCACCCTGCTAATTTGGGTGGTGTTTATCCTAAAGTGGAGGTAGTCTACCTTCGACCGAATAATACATCACTTTACAAATGATAGACCAGCGTCATTGCCAGCTTCAAGGCTTACTACACCAGGACGACATTTCACCATGTCTTCAGGATCATTGAAACTAGCAGTGCCAAGTTGGATGTCAAGCAAGTCTGGAAGGGAGGGGTACAGTATTTTAGATGCTGTCAAAAACATTGAGGCTACTTGGAATGAGGTCAAGAAATCCAATTTGAATTGGACCTAGAAGAACGTGTCCAGATTTTGTGTTGGACTTTTCAGGTTTTGAGAGGGGAGAGGGTCCTGATGCTGTGAGAAGGAACATTGTTCAGTCTAGCATAAAGTTCGTTTTGGAGGTGGAAGCTGAGGATGTAAAGAAGCTGCTGGAATCCCATGGAAAGTTGTCAGCTGAGGACCTCTTAGAGTTGGAGAAGTAGATGATGGAGGAGGAGGATGAGTCACTAGCTTCAAAGGCCAAGGCATTAAATCCTAAGAGCTTGTCACAAGAATTGGCCCACTTTGACGAAGGGCTGGTAATGATTGAGGAAGAGGACCCTAATGTGGAAAGGTTCTCAAAAGTTCAAAAGAGTAATTAAAGATGCTCTAACTTTTACAAAGAGACTGTAAGAGAGAATCAGATGGAAAGAACCATCCAAGCTAAACTAGAGTTTTTCAGCTTCAAGAGTGAGTGTCCAGCACCACCTGCCACTCAACCCTGTAAGGAATGCTTCACTTTTTTTTTTTTTTTTTTTTTTTTTTTTTTTTTTTTTTTTTTTTTTTTTTTTTTTTTTTTTTTTTTTTTTTTTTTTTTTTTTTTTTTTTTTTTTACCACTGCACAGTACATAAAATACTATTGAATAGATAATGTTTTATAAAATTTAATAATACATGAACAGCAAGTTCTTTAGTACTCTGTACATTATACTACCTACTATAATTTATACTAAAGTGTATGTAGTACATTACATATAACCCAATATACCTACTACAAGGTACTACTACTCAGTGTATTACTATGTACTAATTTTAATATTTCTTAATATTTTCATTACAGACTAATATGCACCTGCTGTATAGAATTCATCAGCAACTACAGTACTATATGGATGTGCTACATAATGTACCATACATAATGTACCATGTAATGCAAATTACTCTGAATGGCCTTTGCTGCCCCAGTGCTTGGTGTTACACATAAACTTTATAAAACCAACCAACCAACAACGTAATGTAAATCTCCATTTCCCACAACCTTTCCGACAGTCATCTTTCAAAATCACTGAAATAAGGTAAGGAATTCTTCACTTTTTTTTCATTTTTTATACATGTAGCCTAAGTTTTTGTAACAAGCACCTGGCCTTGGTTAACCTAATGCTTTTCTTTCAGGTAAGACAAATACTGAAATTGGCTGTGCCCTTGGACTTAGACAGAACTAATTTTCAGTCTATAGTCAAGGATAAAGAATGTCTTTTGCAACACATGAAATGTGGTGCTTCGATGAAGGCTTTTACTACTCATGGTGCTGCTGCTACTACTTGAATAGGCAAGCAACATAACCCCAATTTTATGGAGATGGAGAAGTTTATGGTTTTCTGGCGTGAAGATAAAAACCATTGAAATATTCCAGTGAGCCTTGGTTTGATTAAGAAAATAATGACCTTGGTCACCTTACCAATTTGAGTAATGTTTATCTCAAAAGGGAGGGAGCCTACCTTCCATCAAAGACTAATTCTATTACAACTGATACACCAGTGAGTCATTGCTAGCTTCAAGGCTTACTACACCAGGAGGACATTTCGTCATGTCCTCAGGGTCATAAAAAATAGCAGTGCCAAGTTGGATGTCCAGCAAGTCTGGAAGGGTTACAGTATTTTAGATCCTGCCAAGAACATTGAGGCTGTTTGGAATGAGGTCAAGAATTCCAATTTGAATGGGATGTGGAAGAGTCGGTGTCCATATTTTGTGAAGGACTTTACAGGCTTTGAGAGGAGTGTGTCTTGATGCTGTAAGAAGGAACATTGTTCAGTATAACATGAAGCTCAATTTGGAGGTGGAAGCTGAGGATGTGAACGAGCTGCTGGAATTCTGGACAGTTGTTGTCAGCAGAGGACCTCATTGAGCTGGAGAAGTATATAATCAAGGAGGAAGAGGCACCAGACTCAAAGGCCAGGGCATTAAATGCAAAGAGCTTGTCACAAGCTTTGTCCCACTTTGAACAAGGGCTGGTAATGATCAACGAATAGAACCCTATTGTGGAAAGCTTCACATAGTTTCAAAGAGTAATTAAAGATGCTGTAACTTTTACCAGAAGACAGTAAGGGAGAATAAGATGAAAAGAACCATCCAAGCAAAACTAGAGGTTTTCAGCTTTAAGAGAGTGACTCCAGTACCACCTGCCACTCAACCCAGGTAAGGAATGCTTCATTTTTTTTCACCACAGTACAGTACATAAGAGTACTATTGTATATAGAATGTTTTATAAATTTAGATAAATTTTATACAGAAACTGTTACAGTTAGTTCTGTAGTACATTATCTATAACCCAATATACATACTTCATTGTACTATAATAAAATGTATTTTACTTTAAAACATACTGTACTGTACAGAAATACATACTAGTTTTTCTATTTTCATTACAGACTAATATGCTCCTACTGTACAGAATTCATCCACAACTACAGTAATATACAGATGTGTTACATACTGTACCATGTAATGCACATCTCCATCTCCCACAACCTCTGATGGTACATCTTTCAAAATCACAGAAATTAATTCAGGAACTCTTCCATTTTAATGTTATACATATTACTATTAGCATAGTACAGTATATTGTTTATAAAATACTTTCCTTTGCATACCATGTAATACAGTGCTTCACTGACTTATGGCACCACCAATCTTAAGATGCCTTTTCAGCACCGTTAACAGCGTTGTACATTGCTTTAACTTGGTGTTGCATAAAGTTATGGAGCCGTAAACGCCATTAAGCATCAACTTAAAAGCACTTACAGTTCTGTAAATTAATGATACATCAAGTTACAGCGCCATAATTTGCTGTTAATGTTAAAAAACCGACTTAGGCCAGAAATCAACTTGATGCGCAGTGCTGGAATGGATCCCTGCCGTATTTAAGAGGAGGCACTATACATATAGTATGTGCAGTGTACTATACAAAGTAAAAACATGTGAATACTGTTTTGTTTCTTGTTTTTTAAATTGTTGTGCTGCATATCCCCTGGTAAAAAGTTGGTGCAGCCATTTTTCAGGAGATTCTGGATTGTTAAAAATTTACTATGTATTAGTACACAGTAGTTATCATGACGCCACCAGGAATAGAACCCCCACCGATAACCGGGGACTCCCTGTACATGCCTACACTCCATGTTACTGTATAGTAGTGTAAGTACTGTAATCCACCTGTTCTATGTAGTATGTACAGCGAACTCCCTGTATTCGCATTCTCCAGATTCGCGAACTCGCACATTTGCTGATTTCTCTTTGGAACTTAAATAAAAATTATTCTTGGGTGGCCTCGCTTATTCGCAGGTTTTTCTGTCAATAAATGTAAACTAATTAGTGTATTTTGATATTTTCATGACTAAATACATTTTTTTTATTAAAAAATGATTTACTAATTTTGAAATATTGATATTGATTAATACTGTATTAGGTTTAATACAGGCAGGCCCCAGTTATTGACAGGTTCCATTCCTGGGAGCCTGACGCTAACTGAAATTCAAAAGTGTACGTGCTCCACAATCCAACTTACGGTGTCCTAGTCTTGTTAATGATGCCTTAGACAGTGTTACGGTCAGATATTTTGCCCTAATATGAAATAACTTTTTAATGAAAATGTGGATTTTCATTTGCCTAATCATTTACTATGGTCTGCTTGGTAGTTCTACAAATTTTTAATGTCAGATTCGATGAACTTACTGGTAAGTCTTGGCCTAGTATGAGAGAGAGAGAGAGAGAGAGCGTCACCTTTTTCTGACTGCTAATGTTTTCTCCATCTCTTTATTTATCATATCTTCTAGTTGAAAAAGTTAAAGCAATAGTGAATGATATACGTATGTTAGGAAATTTATAATCGTTGCTTAAATGCTACAGCCATAAACAACTGAACAATAACAGTTGTTTTGCCACAACAACCGTACCGAATCTGATAATAACAATGTGTTTCAGCCATTGTACGATAGTAAAAAATTACTGGTTATGTTACAAATGCATTAAGTAGAATAGGACTTGAATAATTTTGCATTATACGTTCCTTTATTGCTTTGGAGAAAATATTGGCGAGGGAATAATACTGTTAAATTTAAGCTGCAGTTGTAACTGAACCAGAGAAAAACATTTTTTTCACTGCTAATGGCTTATAAATTATCGTGCAACAGCAACATGGATGCGACTCTGCTGCGTATTAGTGGAGAAAAAACTATTTTGATAGAAAATACTGGATGTGAAAGAACACATTTTACTATTGTTTTCTCGCCGAAAAAAGATGAATACTTAATCTCATATTATTATGAAATAGGATGAAAAAAGAGAATGGAATTTCTTAATTTTTTACACAAAAAACAATGAAAAATAACTTTGTCCCCAAAAAAACAATGAAAAATAACTTTGTCCCATATAAATAGTTTTTAGAGATCTATTTGCACTAAATAAAAGCAAGAAAATTGCTTTGACATTGTGAGGACTGAGTAAGACGAGGAGAGTGAGCGAACTGGCTTTATTTGTTGTTGTTTTTTATTAAGCTGACCTTGTGTCAGCACGGGTTCTTGCCCACTGAGCAGCCCGCAAGAGGCTTTATTCTGTTGTTTGAGATTAAGCTGGCTTTATACCAGCACAGGCTCTTGCTCAAGAGCAGCTTGTAGAGCTTTATTCCACAGAGCGGCTGTACATAAGGTGGTATGCGGATGGAAGCGTAGTGTACAGAAGTACTAGTACAGAAGGCTCAGGCGTGGCCATTTCGCATTAAGTGTAGGCATAAAACTATGTGCATTTGTTGGATTCCTGGTCATGTTGGGATCCCAGGGAATGAAGAAGCAGGTAGAGAAGCAAACAATACCTGTACCCAAGGAGAAATTGATTCAAGTAGAGTGCCCCACTTAGTAATGAAAATCTCTATTCATAATTATATACCTAAGCTAGTAGCATGAGCAGCGGTCATCTCCCCTTGTTGCTAATAATAAAGTTGAAAACTATTAGACCTCAAATAGGTTTATGGCAATTATCCCATCAAAGCAACAGGAGGACTTTTAAGTTATTTTAACAAGGCTGAGGATTGGTCACTGCTGACTTGACAGTTTTCTTCTTGATGGTAGTAATGCTCCAGTCGGTGTTCACTGTAATAACCCTTTGACAGTTGAGTACATTCTGGTTCACTGCACCAGGTATGTATATGAGAGGTGGATGTACCTCCTAGATGGTAAAACTATAATTGAAATTTTAGGAGACAACATTGATGTTAGCCCTGTTTTCGGTTTTTCAAAGGCTTGTGGATTTTATAAAAATATCTCTTAATTTTATATAGGTATAATTTTTTATCCTATTTATGGCAGTTTGTAATTCCATTATAAATCATATTTCTAGATTATACCATTTTAAACATCAATCATAAGGGTATCTATTTTAAACTCATTATTTATATTAATTTCCATTAACTCATTATTTATATTTCCGTTATCATTCATTGTCATCATAGCGCTGAATGACACTGGGTCCCAGTGCTTGGCTTTATGCCAAAATCACATATTCCATTCCATTCTGGAGGTAAGACTTGGAAAATAAAGTAGAGATGTAGGCATATGAACAACACCAATAGCCAAAGTTGAATTCTCTAAATCTCCACCATGGTACAAATCACCTATTGATATATGTATGCCAATTTGTTGGAGGGAAAATAATTCCTAGTGAGGAAATTAAAATGGAATTTCCTCAGCATTTTCTCCAACACAGAGGGCAGTGCATATTTACTGATGGCTCTTAAGTCAGAAGGAGTTGGCTGTGCAGTAGTGGTGGGATATCATGTAGTAATAAGGAAGAAATTACCCCCTTCCTGCTCGTTATTCATTGTTTTTAATAAAGGAAAGAATGATGAAAGTTTTATCATATATTCTGACTTGAGTATTTATTTAGTGTCTTTGAAACAGTTTATTCCCTTCCTTCACCTTTTACAAAAAGTACAGGAGTGGCTGGCCCTCCCTAACTTTTGCAAACGAATCAGGGTAAGCTTTTGTTGGGGTTGGGTACCTGCTCAAGTGAGTATAGAAGGGAATGAGAGGGAGCTGATAAGACAGCTAAAGAATTGATAAGATTACAAAATCAGGCACTTGTAAACCTCCAATTCTCAGATTTTAGGCAAAATATTCATATCTGCAGAAGTAGAAAGTGACATATTGGTTGGGAAAACTTAATTGGTAATGTGAAGTTGACATTTAAGATGACCCAGATTGGAGGGTTGGCATTATTTTAACGTGCGCGTATAGGACAAACACATGCTATGTATAGAGCATGCATAGATACTCAAGAGAGTCGGGTCCTAATCTGCAGTTCCTGCAAGGAAGTTTAATGTATGTTGTCAGAAAAAATTGCGTATCTTAATTTATAGTTTTCTGGAATTTTAGCAAAATTGTTTGATTGGAAGTGTTGAATGGCCATAGTTCCACAGTGCTTGGCAAATATGCCTAAAATTCATAGATCAACCAAACCATAACTTGGTTAGGGTTGGGGGGATAATTTATTCTTGTAATACTCTCAAGTTCTAGCAAGCAACTTTGGCTTTCACTTGGACCACTAATCTTGTGCCATCTTTTTATTTTCTTATATGTACTCCATCCTACTTCTTTACCATTGGATACTGATTATGAATATTTGAATGCCAATGAGTAATTGAGGAAATTACAATGAATTTTATGGAAGTGAGGAATGGGAGGCTTGAATCTCTTTCACAAACAGTAAAGAGGTCATCCATGCAAGCTGGCACTAGCATAACATCAAGGCAAATGAATCAAACATGGAAGGGGTCCCCTGTGAGAAGGCTCCTCAGAAACTAGTCTCATAAACCTGATGACTGGTATGCAAAAGATCCTGCAAAATCTGAATTGGAAGGTGTAAAAGAAAGGAAACCAAAATCTGCTATGTGGGTTTTGGCAACTACTGAAAAAAAAAATTAGACCTGTAGATATCTTCAGAAGAAAGTAGGTTTCATTAAGTATAATGATATTACACAATTTGGAAAGAAGACTCCTAATTAGAGCAAAGTCCAGGACGCAATCTGTTGTGCTCAGTCATTTAAAAACAGATAATGAAATGGCCATGGACATCAAGCCTCTCACCTGAACTTTATTTATGGCGGAGGAGTGGTATTTTATAGAGATATGTAAGATTTTATAGTTGTCCAAAGGAAGTCTGGAAGGTACAGACGGCCAACGAACAATTGGCGTAGTTTCTTAATTCATTGTTCGTTATGGAAATATTGCCATATGCAGATGCCAGATTATTTACTTAACAATAAATAACATTTCCTTTCAAAGGTGCTATACTTGAAATAAATTACATTAGAATAAAGTAGACTTATTCAACATATTAAAGATAATTATTTTGCAAAGTAAGGAAAATATATACAGATGGTCCACGAAGATTTTGAAGTTGGCTTTGCTGCCGCTCGAGTCTTGACTCAACGTATCGTACTGCACTGGGGTGTTGTCATTTCGTCTCCTACAGCAGATAGATAATACATCAAGGCGTTAACATTCTTTGAAGACGATGTTTAATTAAACTAATTTTGTCCTTTGATCAATAAAATAATTTGCATGACACATTTAGTGGGCCTAAATTGGACTTCTGATTTTCCCACATGATTAGCCTAGGTCTATACTATCTCGGATACGTAATATTAATGAATATTTAAATCGACATATATAATATATATATATATATATATATATATATATATATATATATATCTGCTTTATTTGACTATTCCCGTTATTCTTGTTTTATTAGCCATGTTCGTCTTTCTTCTTATCCTTCTCATAATTGCTTAACATAATTAACTCAGACCTCGCTATTCAAAGTCAAAAAGCAATCATAAAAAAAATCAAACGAATATAATTCAGTCTTATTTTTTATCGAATTCCTTGCATATCATCCTGTTTCATTTGGACACGTTGGAAAGCTGTGGGAGTCAAAACTGACGAATACATTAAGAAAGGCTTACTTTCCTTAAAGCTTTCTTAGGTTGATCTTTCTGTAGCTATTCATTTCTCCTAAATAGAAATTAATTCAAAATAATTTCACATGTATACCTAGACCTACTACCATAAGCATATTATAAGTAGCTGAAAGGATAAGAAATATGAAAGGTGACGTTCTCGTTTAAGTCTATTTCATGTTTTTTTTTTTTTTTCAAGAATAACCTACTGCTTTAATAAAGGGTTTGCTCTTTGACGGCTACAGGGTGTAACACGAGTGTATGCACATATTTTGTGGAATGAAAGATAAAGTTTCTTTGAACAGAAAATATTTTATAAACATGCCTTTTAAGGCGTCCGTTGTCGGTGCGGGCAATTTTAAAATAACCGTTATCATTAGTGATGCTTTCACGAGATGGAGTTGGTAGTGAGAACCGCTGAGAAGTCGGATCTAGTCGCCTGAGATGTAGAAGAGAGCGGAGGTGGCGTATAGGAGTGATGGAAGGATTAGGCCGATGTTAATAAAGTATCTCCCAGTAAAATGTATTCTTCAGGTTTTGAAGAAAAAAAATGCATGCATCATTGAAACCGTTTCCCTTCCCTTCAGTTAGTAAGCCTAACTGAATCTCTCATCCATCAAAGATAAGTTTGCTTATTCATTAGACAACTATCAAAGACTTCAAGTGTAGATTTAAAAATCTCTTCCTTTCCATCTAAAGTATTCATCAGACACCAGTCATAAGCGTAGAGCTAGTTATGATTCCTGGTTCAGCAATGTCGTGACGAGGCACTAGAATTCAAAGTTCACAAATGAATGGTGCTCAGCAACATTTACACTACTGTATTGTCTTGCTCTCATGTGGTGCTTCGAGGTGTCCCACCTCTAGGCCCATATTCTAAATTTTGCCGTTCTTTAAACAATTTTATTCATCTATGTATGATTCTCTCCGGTTTATTAAGCTTTCTTGATATCTCTCCAACAGGAACTTGCACCGAATGCAGTGCAATAATTCTCTCGCTCATCGAGGGATGTTTCTTAGACCGATAAATGACACATTGACATTAGATTCCCGTGCACATAACATCAAAAGCAATGAGTGAGGTCGCCTGGTTCACACTGTTAGGATATCGTTTTTTTTTCTTTTTGTTTTTAAATTTGATAGCATTTTGTGAGATTCCAATGTTTTCTGTAAAATTTAACAAATGGAATATTCAACTACCTTCAACTTAAAATTGAAATGATAATTTAAGGACTATGTTTATGAGATACTACTAGTGATAAGTGTCTCCTATCTATTTGGTACTGTATATCTATGGTTGTGATATGACGTTTTTTATCACTTCGTTTCGTTCATGTCAATTTTGCTTTATGGAAAATAGTTTTACACAATAACATAACATAATGTTCTAAAGATATCAGTGACTGTTTTTAACATCATTACACATGATTTCTTCCACCTTTGAAAAGAAAAATAGATAAGGCATGAATCGTGCGTCAGGCAGGTGAACGAAAAATTATGAAACTCTGCCACGAGTTTTTTGGCCGACAGTACATTAGGTTCCCAAAATATCAATGGTTATAATTGACATTGAAAGATCCAGAAATACCTCTACATAGACATTAAAGGGGGGGGGGGGGAGAATTAAAACCCTTTAAACAAAGGCCCTTGCAATGGTTTGATTGTTTCAAATCTGGTCACCCATAAAGCCTTTAATAAATGATATAGGAAATATCTGTTCTAAAGCTGTGCATGGAGACTTTATCCTTGATGCAAAATGCTTTGAGGTATGGACCATAAAACTAGTGAGAGGATATGTCCAAACTTCAAAATTGAAGTAGCAGCTCTTTACTTTGCATACTCCTCTGCAGGCAGTGGCTATATAAACTGACATTGGGAGAAAACATACCATTTGCTCCATATTCTTTGCCCCCTAATGAAATTTTTAAATATGACAGTCTCCCCTACAGTCACATAACACCAACATACTCTACCATTCTTATTACTTTGAGATATGAATGGTGGACATTCATTATGGGGTGATTTTTTGGCAAATACTTGGGGTAATACTGCTTCACTCAGAAAATGGCAGAGATCTTCAACACAGGAAAACCTACTTATTTCCATGTACAAGCAGGCACCTTGTCATGCATTAACTGTTTGATAGCGATTTCTAAGGCCTTGTCCACACTAGCGGCCACTGTCTGACGGGCAAACACTGTTCCACTATACTGACTGACCGAGTATGGAGCCAGAACAATGCAATTGTCTGCTAACTGTTTCAGAAGCGGGAGAAAATTTAAACAGCTGAAAGTGCCCAATGGGCATGCCTGCTAGTGTGGACAGGCCTTAACAGCTTTACAGACTTGAACTGGAGAACATTGGATGACTGGCATAGTAGTGATCATGTGCTAATTATAAAGAATACTAGTAATAGTTCAGCAATGCATAGAACCCCTCTGTGGAACCTGGGCAAAGCTGACTGGATTAAATTTCAAACGTTTAGTGAAACTGATGGGAATGCAGATGAATTTCAAAGTATGATCCCTGTAGGGGAGTAGCGCCGTCATAGCACCTCTTTCGGTGTAATTTAGGCATTACTTAAGGTTCTTTGCAGAGTTCCTTCGGCCCCTAGCTGCAACTACTTTCATTACTTTTACTGTATCTCTGTTCATATTCTCTTTCGCCCATCTTACTGTCCACCCTCCTAACAATTATTTCATAGTGTAACAGGTTTTCCTCCTGTAACACCTTTCAAACCTTTTACTGTCAATTTCGGTTTCAGCACTGAACGGCCTTAGTTGCCCCAGTGCTTGGCATAATGCCAAAAATCTGCATAAAAAAAAAAGTATGATACTATGTATTGACCTGCTAAATGAACTCTACATACAGCGGGTATAAATTATAAAACTACTCCAGGTCTGACCAGGGCTACCAGACAAACTCTCACTCAATACTGCAGGCACCGTTGAGAACAAAATAGGATTATATACAAGAAATCACAAGTTCTCGGGCATTCCTTTGAGTTGTGAGAGATGTATATTTCTGGTGATAGGAGTTCACTCTCGACATGGTTCGGAAGTCACATAAAGCCGTTGGCCCTGTTGCTGAATAACCACAGTTTTCGTGCAATGTTAAAACACCATACAAACAAGCAAAATTCCACCGTGCAACCAAAGCTGCAAGACTTCAATCTTGGTCATCCTTTGTGTCCTAGGTTAACAGAACACCGCCTTCAGTTATTTGGAGAAAAGTCTGGAATATAGAAAGAAAATTCACACCAAATCCAACTCCAGTTCTCAAAGTGAATCCTCAATTCATGACTTGGTCATTATTAATGCTCTGGTAGAGCACTTTGTCAGTGTATCACAAAAGTCAGAAGCTGCTCCTGGTTTTCATTACCATAGAAGCTGAGAAGGCTAAAGGCCTGTCCACACGACCGGGCCTGATCGGCGTGCTCCGGGGTTGACGGGCAAATTCTGGCGGACTTATCCGTGAATGTTGTCCACACAGGTGAGGTGATGGAGAGGTGGGCGTGCCCGACGATGCCAGTAGTGTGTTCAGTGCGGTACGATAAACATGGTGTCTACCGCAAAGAAGAAGATAGTGTAGCATGATAATTGCTTTGTGTGATGAAAAAGAAGAGAATATGGTGCAAAGAATGGCTCGGTAAAAGAAATGTATATGGTTAACGTACGTCTGCCAGGGTCGAAGCTCAAGCCATCGGGCACCACTATGGTGATTTTGCTACAAGACCCATCGGGCAATTTGACGGTTTGCCCGTTAGAGGGGAAGTCCGCCGATCAGGCCCGATTGTGTGGACAGGCCTTTAGAGGGGAAGTCCGCCGATCAGGCCTGATCGTGTGGACAGGCCTTAAGACACAAAATATGTGTTTAATGAAAAGGAGTTTGATTCAATTGTAGCTTCTTGTAATGGTCCAGGCCCTGATGACATTCCTTATGCTATGATAAGGCATTTATAAAAAAAACACACAGCTTTTTATTTTCAAGTATTAAACAGGATATGGAGTAATACTAGTTACTAGTGTTTGGGAACTACTAGCAATTGCACTAACTTGTTATTCAGTAAAAGATATTGGAACAGATTATCAACACAAGGCTTGTCGGGATCTTGGTAAAAAATAGAAAAGGGCATTTTATCACCTGTGCGATGTGTATTTCTAAAATTGCACTTGACAAGAGACCTCTTAGTCAGTCTTGAGAAGGATTGGAGTAACTGTGTGGTGGTTGAATTCATTGTTGGTTTGTATGAATTAATTTGGTTTCTTTTATGTTTTTTATGTTTGTGGTTGAGTGTTTAAGTAATCTTTGTTTTTTTCTTTCATTAGATTGAAAGTGCTCCCCTTTATGTGAATCTGAAGAGGCTTTACTTGGAATAGAAAATTTGTTCATAACTACCAAAGCAGTCAAGCAGTTAATGAGAGAGTGTACCATTTTCATTTTCAAGTTCCGAATGTGAAGTTTTATGTCGGTTATTTAAAACAGTGTCTGTCTCAAATGTGATTATGGTCAGAAAGTGCTTAGTATCTACATGTTGATTTTGTTGTGAATGAAATCTCAGATTTCATGGGGAAGGAAAGAAGGGCTGTGGTGTAGAAACGACTGCATTAAGAGATTCCAAAGTAATTTCTGCCTTGAACTTGCATGTCATATAAATCAACTCCATGGTGCTGATTATTATTATTTGTTTAAGGAGCCATTTTCGACTCTTAATTATGTAGTTATTTGTTTAAGGAGCCATTTCCGACTAAGTTCAGTCGGCTGCATAATGCAGATAAAATCTGTTGAATATACTATATTAAATAGAATATAATTGTAGAGTCAGTTAGTTTTAATGGGAGATATATTAAAATTCTATATTTATATAATTTATATAAATATATATATATATATATATATATATATATATATATATATATATATATATATATATATATATAGTATATAACATTACACTTAAAAAAACAAAAAAAAATAAAATCAAACATTACACTTATAAAAAAGTGTATGAATAAAATTAGCTATTTATTTAAGAGATTGGTATCTGTTAAGAATCTAAAAATCTTGTGAACATTTGAGTCATCATCTCCCAGAATGTCCTGTATTCTAGATGATGATCCAGAGTATTTATATTGTGTGAATACTTGGAGCATTCAATTGAAATGTTTCAGTTATTCTGGTTTGACAAGTATCACATTCTGGAGGAGGTTGATTAGACATAAGAAAGCCATGGGTTTACCTTGTGTGTCCATTACACAGCCTACACAAAGCCACCTCATGGTTTCTCTGCTTCTGTAAAGAATTATCATAAGGGACTATTGTAGTCTATATTTTTCCAAGTTTTTTATTTTCAAGTGACAACCATTGATTTCTGTATATTTTATCTAAAATAGATTTTGTGTTTTTTAGAATCCTTATATGTAACATTTTTTACATTTTCTTTTTATCATTTACTGCTGCTTTCTTTGCATTTTTATCAGCAATTCCAACATGGTCTGGTGTCCATCACAAGGATATCTAGATATTTCAAATGCTTAAAAAATTAACATTTTCTTGTATTGCTCTAATAGCAGGGTGATGACGATTCAAAGAATCTATTGCTTGGATAGCACTTTTTGAATCACTATATAGTGTAGTGTTTGCTGGGAGTTTCAAGGGTTTTATACTAAGCCAATGAAATTCCTGCGGGTTCAGTGGAACACGTATATAGAACTATATACGTACATATAGCCATTCTTCCATAATATTTTTCGTCTGTAATAACTGTGAACCCTACAGCAGCATCAGTTTTTGAACCATCTGTTTATTATATAGTAATAATTTCATCTTTTATCTTATTTGTAAAAGTAATGGCTACAGTTTTACTTGCTGATATAGTGAATCCATGCACAGTAGTCCACAATACGATAAGACCAAGAGATTTTTGTGGTATAATTTGTCCCGTATAAATATCAGGGTGGAAGATCCAAAATGGGAAAATCGTCTACAGACAATGAATGCTGTACACCAGTTGGCGGTAGTTTTGTAATTGTCATTTATAGCATGCTTTAAAATTTGTACTATGTTAAAGGGTAAAAATCCTCTCTGCCCAGAATAATGCATTTTTTAAAAAAATCTGATGATTCCATATCTTAATCATAGGCATAGGCCTTTTCCGTAACTGGCCAACTATTTGAAGCAAAT
>NC_061091.1:24686921-24705946 GCF_015104395.2 Macrobrachium nipponense
AACTGAACCCAATGAGTATGAATTGTAGGAAATAGGCTATTTGGCGGGAAATACAAAAATTACTGGGGAGCTGTGCCATATGGCACAGGGATTCCTATTTAGGGTTACACACTCAATGACCCAGCAGCTTGGATATCAGTCAAGAGCAAGCATCCGTCGAAGCAATACATCGAGACTTTGACACTCCTCACGAATTGTTTTCGCCCAAGTCACAATGTAATGCCATAATGTCTGATTAAAACGGAGGTTAATGAAAGTCTAGCCATGCGCAATGTTAATTTAACCCCATGACGCTTTCAAAAATTTTACTTAAAACACCTTACATATAGAAGATTGACGCCATCTCGATGTTTGTGAAGTCAGTTGTGTAAACTTCCCTTCTCCTGTGCTAAAAATCTGCAAAATATTTCTACTCATAAACACTGGTAGGTACACTTTCTTTACAACAATGGTAAACGATGATGCCATTCTAACTATGGCCAAGGAAACCTAGCGAATTTTCGGGTTAGAAGAAGTGTGCGCTAGATTATATTGAATAATAATTGGTGAAACGCCAGAGCAAGGTAATGAATTGCATAAATTTACTACTCATTCATGATAATTCATTTGAAAATGTTCGTTGTTGAAAAAGTAGCCAGACACCTGAGACAAATTTAAACGCTTTTGCTGTGGACATTAGCCAAGATGTATTTTCCACGGTTTCCTGTTTTCTTTATTATTATTATTAATTTTTATTATTATTAATTTAGGCACATTACATACAGTGTAATATATATTATAGTGTGTTCCCCCATAGGGCCTCAACCTTTATTTCACTTATTTGCTGGATATCTCTTATCTTTCAGTACAACCACTTCCAACTCCCTCTTTTTCACTGTTTTGTACAGTGAATGGCTGAAAGTGCACTAGTTCTGGGCTAGACAGCCCACATTTCCTGAAAGTCGCCACGACTAGATTGAACTATACATATAATATTTTGTCAGGAATTAATTATTAGATAAAAGTCTACAATTGTCGTAATTATTAACTTATTTTTTTTCTGCTGAAAATGGTTAATCTACTAAACCACCCTACCCATACGTTCCCCATTGGATCGGATCTTCTTGGGGGAGGGCCGACGCTAAGAACCCTACAATTACATACCCCTACATACGAAAGTCCCTACGTACGAAAAATCCAGGTTACGAAGGCAAAGACGATTTTTTTTGCTTCTAGGTACAAAATAATTCAGGTTGTGAAAGGGTGTATGTACTGTGAAGTCCAAAATTCGCCCAGGCTGCCGAGAACAATTTTAAAACTCGCGCGCCACCATCCTCCCGCTCTACCATTGGTTCCTGATGCTAGTCACCACCTTAAGATCCTGCTCTCCTATTGGTCAGCATCTGTCCCATCATGCCTCTATGCAAAGGCGTTCCATGACCATTTTGTTGTGGCACCAGGAATTTGTTCGTTCACATAGATTTTGTGTTAATGTAAATTCGTGTTAGTGATTTTGCTTTCGTTGGACTGTAAGTTATTTTATCATGTTGTGTGTGAACTTAATTACTCACGATATTAGCCATGGGTCCCAAGAATGTTGCTGAAGTTCATGGAGAGAAGGAAGAGGATGCTTTCTATGGAGATGAAGATGGAGATAATCAAGAAGTGTTAATGTTTTCTGCCATTTGTTAATGTGTTTCGTAAAATTTAGTGTTAATGTTTTCTGCCATTTTTTTAATGTGTTTTGTAAAGTCAAGTGTTCATGTTATCTGCTATTTGTCCTTCTCCTCTGTCGCCACTTTCGGACATCGCCTCACTCAAAAGGTAAGGTTCCACATTCTGCTACATACGTACATACATGTACAGTACATACAGTATTTCTTGTACCCTGTACACTGATACACTTTATTTACAGCTACAGTCACGGTTAGGTTAGGTATTGAATAGTCCAAATTGTTGTATTTCATTGTTTTCTGGTCAATTTAGCTTTATTTTAAAATTTACGCTGGTGTTTTTGTAGGGCTTGGAACGAATTAGGCAATTTACATGTAAAACATACTTTTAGATACAAAAAAATCAGGTTACAAAGGCCGCTTCAGAACAGATTAATTTCGTAACGTGAGGTACTACTGTATTTGCATTCTACTTAGGGTATTGAAAAATGTTGCATATTAATGTCCAAGCAATTTCATGGTTTAGAAATCCATGCAACATTGTATACTGTACTGTATTTTATATAAGTAACTTACCAAGGAATTACATTGCTATAAGTTCCTAACTTTCACGGCAGCTTGTAAAAAAATTCTTGCTAGTAATGTAGAGTTTTGGAGTAGGTAACTGACCCTGCCCACTTTTGTTGAAATGGGTGCAAACTGGCTAAAGAGCCTAATTTATTCCTGCTGCTCATAGAGTGTACATAGTTTGGTACCTTTGGTTTAGTTCATTGGGTGGACATTTGCCAGTTTTCGGTGAAGTACTCTTTGTAATTTGGTATTGCTGTTTCTTAGCTTAGCTAGATTTTGGGGTCCCAGTTTTGACAACTCATGTCAGACTCTAGGGCTCATAGTCTTAGGTACATATTGCAGCAAAGGCAGGTCTTGCAGAGGACAAACTTGTTCTCCTGATCTTAATTGCGAATAATGTAGAGTCTGGGATCGGAGGATCAAAGTGAAGTGGAAGACTGTACTTCCTCATTAGCAAGACTGAAGAGAGGCCAAGGTTAGGTTATTGCATTCTGATGTACCTATCACTTTGCCTCTTATAATTGCCTTTTCTCCTCTTCAAAGTCCCTACTTTTCCATCTTCTCCATTACCTGGCTCCCTAACTTCAGAAGCCAATGCCATTGCCGTTTTAGAAGCCAGGGCCTGGCAATGCTTCATCTGGGTGTGATGGCAGCTCAATGGGAACTATGTAATGTAGAAAGATTAGTTTGGTCCTTTGGGTTGCATTTCCTGTTGTGGAAATAAAATCTCCCCCACCCAGTTAGACACGGTGGATTTTTCTTCCTTGATCTGATCATTAGGTACTTCCATATTTCTCGCTCCCAAAATCGGTCTGAGGGAACCTCTGGTAGGTTGTAGTGCATTCAGGGTTTGGTGTAGACTTTTACAATGAGCTTAATTGAGTAGCAGCATCACAAGAGCGATCGTCTTCATGCTTCAACTCTTGTAGAGTTGCAGTTGTTCAGCACTCTAAGTCGTTTTTGGTTACATTCAGCTTAGTTCTCCCCCAAACTCGCATTCTGTACTCGTGAACTGCTCATGCAAGGCAGCACTGATATCGTACGTCTGTCTCCGATTCAACTATTCGACAAACACTCGAGTGTGTACAGTCGTGTCTCCCCTGTAAGGCCCACTGAGGTACCCTCCTGTATGGTGAGACTCCTTGATGAGTAATGAACAGACTACATAATTCCCGCCATTTTCTTCATCCCAACAATGAAAAAGGATAAATAATTGGCCCCAATTAGAAGATTAATATGATGTAATACGTCTCTCCTGATTTTTGAATTGGCCATCTCATACCCCTTGTCTTTCAAAAATGACTTAACGTTACTCAGACCCATATTTCAAATAGGCATATCTGCATCATCATGAACAACTAGTTTGGCTCTTACAACCTGTTTACCCATATAAATCTTGCAAGCTTTTGACATAAAATTCCCCATTTACTGTTGGTGAGCCAAAAGGTGCAATATTGAGTGAAACCTGAATAACTGGTAACTTTAGTTTCCGAGCCAACTAACTAGATATTAAGGTTCACTGGCTTCTTGTATTGAGGAACATTAGGGTTTGGAATGGTTGGCCGCGTGCATACAAAATGGCTGTTACAGTGGGAAGTAGGTTGGGTGTGTGGGGACTTTTCAACCTACACAGATGGAACAGGATATTAATGGGAACAAATTTGAAGGATTATTGAATTAAACTAAGGTTTTTCTTAAACTAATTTATTCCTTAATATTACAGTTCACAACTTAATCTTATCTTATCCTCTAACTAAGCCCAACCACCTAGAAATTTAAACTTAATTCCTTAACCCTAATATTACAACGATACTGTTTTAACTTTTTGATTTTCATTGTGTCGGCAGCTCCTTCGGCAGAGAGCCTCTGGTTGTTCTTTTCCAATTCCTGAATCATTATTTCCTGCGTCAGGTAGGTCCGTAGCCTGGAATCA
This sequence comes from Macrobrachium nipponense, assembly GCF_015104395.2. Taxonomy (NCBI): domain Eukaryota; kingdom Metazoa; phylum Arthropoda; class Malacostraca; order Decapoda; family Palaemonidae; genus Macrobrachium; species Macrobrachium nipponense. The sequence continues at coordinate 24,691,077 of NC_061091.1, forward strand.
TTGACTTCCCTCAGCGCTGCTGTCTGCTTGCTCAAGTACTGAATTTCCTTTAGTTTATCCTTGATGACAGCCCGTTGTTGCTTGAGGTTCGAGTCCATTTCCCAATTGTGCACCAGTAAAGTCTTCCCCAACTCAGCAGCCATGAAATCTGTAGGCCCTCTGCCTAGCCTGCGTACTTATCACTTATCCATTGGGCTCAGAAAAGTTCAGCACAGGTGAAGGGAAGCCTCAGCTCTAATTCATTCCCATCTACCAAACTGCAATGAAAAAGAAAAAGAAATCAATCACAAAAATTCTCTCACCCACAAGAACAACATAATAAATATAATAAATAAACCAACGAATCCTAAAAATTAGCTTAAAAATTGCCTAACCTAATCAACCTACAACAAAATATAAAAGAACCAGACATTCATTCACACAAACCAGTTTCTTCTAAACTACCACAGCTGGGAATTCAGCTGAAGGCTTATTTATTACAACTTTTTCATTTACACAAGGTTTCTTTTTCTCCCCTAGACTGTTTCCAATGATTTATGTTTTGATTTACATTTGAATTGACTTACAAACTGGTTCTATTCGGTTTGTAATGGGTTTTTTGTGACAAGTAGGAGATTGCTCAAGAGTCTGGAAAATGGAGTTTGGTGTGGCTTGGACTGGTCGTTGGCGCCGTTTTCACATATGAGGCTGTGATGTCCATTGCACAGCTTGCAGTTTCTCTTACTGCTGCATTGTTTGCTACTATGCCCTGAGGGCAGACAGTTAAAGCATTTACAATTAAACATTAATTGGCATTTCTTCGCCACAGCACTCATTTAGAGCAACTGAATGCAGAATGATCTCTGTTGCAAAATTATTGTAAAGGCTCAAGGTTGCAATAGATCTTCCTTCTTTTGTAATGCATAGTCTTCCATATACCTAATAAGGAAGTCTAATGCTTCAAACAACTCGTCCAAGGTATAATCGCACTTGCATAGATAGATACTCTCCAATTTTAGAATATATGTGACCTCGAGATAACTTTTGGTCAATTAGGCTCAATAGCATTCCCTGATCTAACACGGACCTGCTTAACTTCTTAATTTGGTCAATCAACACAGTAAACTCAATGCAAAAATCCTTTAAGTTCATTGTGATTGCATTTAGGCACAAAAATATTGGCTAACTGCCGATGCAGTAGGACTAGCATTTCATGCTTATTTCCATATTTCTCTTAAGTGAAGAGATACTTGATAATTGGCAGCAGTTACACTCAGGGCTTGCACCACCTTGGGCAGCCCCCCACTAAAGATCCCAATAGACATGTGAAGCTGGTCACGTCATCTAGATCAGTGCGCTGATGCATGTGCACGTTAAGCAGATCCTTGAATTTTTTTTTTGTTCATGAAACTTACCTGTCAGATATATATATAGCTGTATTCTCTGAAGTCCGACAGAATTTCTAAAACTTACGACACACGTAGTGGGAGTTAGGGTGGTTAGTACCCATTCCCGCCGCTGGGAGGCGGGTATCAGGAACCATTCCCATTTTCTATCAGATTTCTTCTGTCGCCGGTGTCGTAAACATCTGTTTACACACCTCCGCCTCAGGATTTTGGAAAACTTTTCATATTGCTTGAGTATCCTCTTGACTTTTTGGTTTTTTGATTGGATCGATAGCTTGGCATACGTGATTTGGACTGTTTTTCGAATTTGGCTTAGATTTTTCCCTTAAATATGTCTGGATGTAGTTCGGCTAGCGCCAGGGTGTGTTCGAAAGTGGAATGCAAGGTTAGGCTTCCTAAAGCATTGGTTGATCCTCACACATTGTGTAAAGGTGTAGGGGCAAGAGTGTAAATTTGATTGCGCTGTAATGAGTGTGAAAGCTTGGATGATTTACAATGGAAGACGTATGAATCCTATGTAAAGAAGTTAGAACGTGATAGGATTAGGAGGTCTTCCTCCAGGAGTAAGTCGGGTAGCAGACAGGGTATTAATGTATCCCCTTCTAACCCTCCTTTAGATTTTGTGTCTCCTAACCCTGTAGTGTTGCCTTCGGGCCCTCAAGTGGTGTCTGCGGAGGGTAATGCCCTTTCACTTATTCTGGATTCATTGAAGACGCTTGAATCTAAAGTGCTTGCCCTTGAAAACAGGCAAAATAAGTGCAGTGATAGTGCCCCTAGTGAAGTGGAGGGGGCGTCAGATCGGCCTATAGCGCCTCTAGGCTGGGACCTCTGCCGGACTCCCAGGACTCAGGGAGAGGGCATGTCGAAGGCCGAAGGAGGGTTACGGGGAACCCCCACCCCCACCGATCTGGCGTCCCTTCAGCAGTTCCTGTGGACGCTTCCCAGGCTGCTAAGGAGCGTGCTCGAGCACGTATCCTGAAGGATTGTTTCTCGTCTTCCGACGCGCGTCCTCCCCGACGCAAGGGGTGGGAATCTCGTTCGGATTCGCGACCTTTGAAGAGGACTCTTCAAGAGCTTGACGCTTCACGTCATGCTTTGTCTGAGTGGCATTCTTCTCCGGAAAGCGTAGCTTTTCCGCCCCAGAAGAAGTCTAGGACGTCATCCGACGATGACGCCCTCGAGCGCCCCAGTCGCTCTAGAGCCAAGGCTGTTCCTGGGAGAAGGAAGAAGGCGTCCCCTCGCCCCTCTCCTTCTCACAAGCGCAGCTCGTCTCCGTGTAAGGAGACATCTCAGACGGAGATCATCATTGCGATGCAGCGGCAACTGGACGCTTTACTGAAGCAGAAGGAGACGGTACCTCGTCGAAGGAAAGACGATAGACTGCCTATCAAGAGAACTAAGCAGTCTTCTCCAATGGCTCCTTTTTCGTCCCCGTCTTCTGATTTTTCGCACTCTAGACGTCGTTTTGCTCCCCAGGGTTCGTCTAGAGGTGACGTTAGACGCCAGTTTAGAGAGAGTTCTCTGCATGCTCCTCTCTCTTCCCATAGAGAGGACGCTCGGCGTTCCGACTTCGACGCTTCTGCTGACGACGATTTTGTAGCTGTCGCACGGACTTCTTGGCGTTCGGCCCCTCTTCGACAGGACAGTGTTGACGCTCAACGTTACGTTAGTCGGGCAGTGGATCAAGTTTCTTCGCTGGACGTTCGTAAGGACGCTTCGCGGGACGGTAGAAGAGTCTCTTTGATGGACGCTCCGTTGGACGCTTCGCTGGACGCTCGGTCGGACGCTGATTTGGACGCTCGAGAGAACGCTACGTTGGACGCTCAGATGGACGCTCGTAGACGTTCTAGTAAGACCTCTGTGGACGCGAATGTGGAAGTTCGCTGTCACTCGGATGTTATTCCCGAGACTTTGGCACGTTCGCCTCTAAAGGTGATTCCTGATCCTGTTACTGTTAAGGATCCGTTACCCTCGTCTTCTCTTCATCGTTCAGATAGGAGACTTGGAGCTAAAGGACTTCTGCCTCTTCCTTCGGACTTGCACTCGGGTAGGGAAGAAGGAGAACTTAGCGGTTCTTCGGAGGATGTTGATGAAGAACAACCTGCTACGTCTGCTTCGTCAGATTATCAAGTTTTGGCACGACTACTTCGTGATTCGTTTGGCGATACTTTTCAGCCTGCTGCTCCTCCTTCTCCTCCTTCTCAGTTTTCGTCGTCGAAGACAAGCAAGTCTCCAGGTTTTGTGAAGATGAAGACGTCGTTGTCTACTAGAAGAGCTTTCCGGAAAGTTAACGCCTGGATGGAGTCTAGGAAAGCAAAAGGAAGAACTACTTTCGCCCTGCCTCCGTCTAGACTAGCGGTAAGGCAGGATGTGGTACGAGACAGGCGAGGAATTAGGATTGAAGGTTCCTACGTCTGCTCAAGGTGATTTCGCCAGCGTGGTGGATGCCTCAAGGAGGGCCCTTTTAGCCTCGGCTAAAGTTTCTTGGACGACTTCCGAACTGGACCATCTTTTGAAGGGACTGTTTAGGTCCTTAGAAGTATTCAACTTTTTAGACTGGTGTCTTGGAGCCTTAGACAACCAATCTCGTAAGCCAGACTCGATCAGCTTGGGGGAGCTGTCCAGTGTATTGTCATGCATGGACAAGGCCGTCAGGGATGGCTCAGAGGAGTTAGCCTCTCATTTTTCAGCAGGGGTTCTTAAGAAAAGGTCGCTTTATTGCAACTTCGCGGCTAAGTCTGTCTCTCCCGCACAGAGGACAGAACTTTTGTATGCTCCCTTCTCGAGTCATCTCTTCCCCAAGCTATTGGTGAAGGGATCTGGCAGTGAGTCTGCAGGAGAAAGCCACACAAGACCTGTTGGCTCAGTCTTCGAGACGTCCGGCTGGCCCTTCAACGTCGTCAGGAACCAACCGTTTTAGAAAGCAGAAGCCCTTTCGTGGAGGGACTTCCGCTAGTTCGTCTCCTCGAGGAAGAAGCCTTCCTAGAGGTAGAGCCCCTTCCAAGTCTAGGGGTAAGAAGTGAGAGATCGTGCCTTCAGTCACCGGTAGGAGCCAGGCTGCAGTTGTTTGCAGAAGCCTGGAGAGTAAGAGAGGCAAGACACCTGGTCTCTCGACGTCATAGAGAAGGGTTACAAGATCCCTTTCATAAAGCTGCCACCCCCCGTTGACTTCCACTCCCAGGGACTTGTCCCCATCGTATCCGCTAACAAAGCGAAAGATACTTTTCGACCTGCTCGAGCAGATGCTCGAGAAACGAGCAGTGGAACAGGTTTTAGACCTGGCAACGCCAGGATTTTACAACAGATTGTTTCTTGTACCGAAACAATCGGGAGGGAGGCGGCCCGTCTTGGATGTAAGTCGTCTAAACCTCTTTATAGAGAAGCAGAGGTTCAAGATGGAGACACCTCAGTCAGTTCTGGGGGCCTTAAGACCTGGAGATTGGATGTATCACTCGACCTCCAGGACGCCTACTTTCACGTCCCGATACATCCCCAATCGATGAAGTACCTTCGGTTCGTATTGAAAGGGAAGGTCTTTCAATTCAGGGCTCTTTGTTCGGACTGAGTACGGCCCCTTTTATCTTCACCATCTTAATGAAGAATGTGGCGAGGTGGCTCCATCTTTCCAACATCAGAATCTCGCTCTATCTGGACGACTGGCTCATACGAGCCTCGCAGCAGACCCGGTTGCCTGGAAGGACTTGCAGACGACTCTGTCTTTAGCTGCGTCCCTGGGACTTCTGGTGAACTTCGAAAAGTCACATCTGACCCCAACACGTCCATCGTGTATCTGGGGATTCAGATGGATTCAGTGGGCTTTTCGGGCTTTTCCGTCCCAGGAACGTCAGCAACAAGGCATAGAAAAAGTGTCGGCCTTTTCTAGGGAAGGATTCATGCTCGGTGAGGGAATGGATGAGTCTGCTGGGGACCATTTCCTCGCTGGAGAAGTTTGTTTCCCTGGGAGGCTACACCTCCGACCTCTTCAGTTCTTTCTGTCGGACAGCTGGACAGAAAAGGACAAACTTCGACATGAAGTTAAACATCTCGGAAGAGGTGAAGAACCATCTAAGATGGTGGCTCGATCCGTGGAAGCTGTCAGAGGGCATATCCCTCAAGCTTCAGAACCCCGACCTAGTGTTGTTCTCCGACGCGTCATCCACGGGGTGGGGAGCAACTCTAGGGGGGAGGAAGTGTCAGTACCTGGAGAGGGGAACAGGTAACCTGGCATATCAACTTCAAAGAGCTGGCAGCGGTTCAATTAGCGCTCCAGTTCTTCCAGAACAAAGTCTCCCCGTCGTGTAGTTCAAGTCAACTCGGACAACACACAGCCCTGGCATACTTGAAGAAACAAGGAGGAACACACTCTCGCTCCCTGTTTTCTCTAGCGAAAGAGATCCTACTTTGGGCGAAGGAGAGAGAGTCACAATATTGACAAGATTCATTGCCGGAGTCGAGAACGTCCGGGCAGATCTCCTCAGTCGACAAGGACAGTTATTGCCGACAGAGTGGACTCTCAATCAAGAAGTATGCCAGGAACTGTGGGGTCTTTGGGGATGCCCCTTAGTGGACATCTTCTCAACATCAAGGACGGCGAGACTTCCTCTGTATTGCTCCCCGGTTTCTCGATCCGGGAGCAGTAGCAGTAGACGCCCTTCTATGGGATTGGACGGGCCTGGATCTCTACGCTTTTCCCCCTTCAAGATCCTGGGGGAGGTGATGAGAAAATTTGCAGCATCGGAGGGGACGAGGTTGACTTTAATCGCCCCCTTTGGCCCGCAGCGATCTGGTTCACAGAGGTGATGTTCTACCTAGTGGATTATCCGAGATCTCTTCCGTTAAGGAGAGATCTACTCAAACAGCCCCACTTCGAGAGGTACCACAAAAACCTCTCCGCTCTGAGTCTGACTGCGTTCAGACTATCCAAAAGTTGGCCAGAGCGAGAGGTTTTTTCGAAATCAGTGGCTAAAGCTATCGCCACCGCGAGGAGACCATCATCAATCGCGGTTTACCAATCGAAGTGGGGCAGCCTTTAGAAGTTGGTGTAAGAGAAAAGGAGTTTCCTCTACCACTACCTCTGTGAGCCAGATCGCCGACTTCTTGCTTTATCTGAAACAAGATCTAAAGTTGGCATTGTCAACTATTAAAGGCTACAGAAAGCGTTCTATCTGTAGTTTTTCGCCATAGAGGTCTTGACCTCGCTAACAATAAGGATCTCCATGATCTATTGAGATCTTTCGAGACGACCAAGGTACCACTACCGAAGCTACCTTCGTGGAACCTGGATGTGGTCCTCAAATATTTAATGTCAAATCGTTTTGAACCTCTTTCCTCTTCGTCTCTACGAGATTTGACGAAGAAGAAAACTGTATTCCTAACTGCTCTGGCGACGGCGAAGAGAGTTAGCGAAATACAGGCTATCAGCAAACACGTCGGTTTCAAAGGGCATAATGCAGTCTGCTCTTGAGTATGTCGTTTCTGGCCAAAAACGAAAACCCTTCCAATCCGTGGCCTAGAACATTCGAGATCAAGGGTATGGCAGAGATCATTGGTCAAGAGCCAGAAAGAGTCCTGTGTCCTGTTAGGGCTCTTAGAGAGTATATTCGTAGAACGAAGGATTGCGAGTTCTGCGGAGAACTTATGGTGTTCGGTCAAGAGACCAAACATGCCCATGTCCAAGAATGCACTGGCATTCTTTTTAAGAAACACCATTAAAGAGGCGCACGCTTCTTGCAAAGACAGCGACTTGAAGATACTAAAAGTTAACGCGCACGAAGTAAGGGCTATTTCGACCTCAATAGCCTTTCAGAAAAACATGGCTCCGTTCAAAGACATTTTAAGTGCTACTTTTTGGAGGGAGTAACTCCAGTGTTTTGCCGCCTCCAACTACCGACGGAAGGTGAGAACGGACCTATGAAAGCTGTTTACTCTCTCGGACCATACGTCGCCGCAGACACTATTTTGGGGCAGGAGGTAGCACCTCATCCTTTCCCATAGAAAAGGGTAGGTGAGTTTTTAATATTTGTATGTTTATGGTTGTAGGTCGGCTGCCGAGTACAGTCGTCCCTTCCTTTAGCCTTTGGTATATGGGAGTTTGTTGTTAGGCTAACTTAGGTGGTGGTTTTTGCCTCGTTGCCCTCAGAAGTATGGTCATGGTCTAGTCACATTGTGGTCCCGTCCCCGTTGACAGATCATCTAGAGCGCACCAACTACATAGGTCACTACCTTGTTGGTAACTCTAGTGAAGCAGAAGCAGGCTTGGGTGACAGTAATCACGAAGTCAGCTATGCTAACAGGTAAGGAACCAAGATGTCAATCATATACATTTATATGTTTTCTAAAATCCTTTTTCTGTCTCTCCCACCGCCAAAGGTGGGATTCAGCTATATATATATCTGACAGGTAAGTTTCATGAACAAAATGATATTGTTAAGATACAATAAAGTTTGTTCATACTTACCTGGCAGATATATATATTTTTAGTACCCACCCACCTCCCCTCAGGAGACAGTGGAGATAGAAATCTGATAGAAAATGGGAATGGTTCCTGATACCCGCCTCCCAGCGGCGGGAATGGGTACTAAACCACCTTACTCCCACTACGTGTGTCGGTAAGTTTTAGAATTCTGTCGGACTTCAGAGAATACAGCTATATATATATCTGCCAGGTAAGTATGAACAAACTTTATTGTATCTTAACAATATCATTTTTTTAAAAGACAGGTAACAAGAGCTCTTTTAATCTAGGTAGGCGCATAGTAGGCTGTGTTGCGCTAGTCAATGTAATGATTCGGTTACTAAGCAGCATATTTGCACGATCCGCCTCATCAAGAGTTTGTCTTACTGTGCTTTTGACATTTGATCCAACTTAGTTGGGCTTGTGACATAAAAGATACAGAGGTACTGTTCATCATCTTGAATTGTTTCTAAGAGGTTCTTGTATACAGTTACGTGGTGTGATTCCAAGAGGTTGCTTTGACTGTGCGCCAAGGTGGTCAGAGAGGAGAACGAGAAGACAGTCAATTTGGGTTTCAGTGGCGGCCATCATTTTGTACCTACAGTGGGAAGATTATCAACTAAATACTTTACAATTAAAATGATGCCGCTGTTTCCATGTTACATGAAAGGGAACCTAACTTTTAGTTCTCTTCGACCTGGCGCGCAATCTCGCCTCAGATTAATTGCATAATACAGTTGTCGTAATCAACCTGACTCTCTACAAAGGTTGTAAGTTGATCCCAGACCTCTTTGTCTGGGCTCTTGGCTAGATCATTCCCACCTTAACTAAATGATTGCGAGATCATACCCACGGTTTCACAATGGCAGTACAGTTGCCTCAAGACTACTCTTAAAAATCCATTACTACCTGGTATTTGTCGATGTTCAAAATCTGATCGCTTAAGCCAAATCAGGTTCAAAGGACCAGCTTGTGTCATGAAAATCTCCACGACTGGCATTAACCGGTGGCCTGTTGTTGGTTGGCAGTATGGCCTACCCTAAGGGACAGCTCTTGGTCTATCACGAAGGAGTGAATTAGGTTACAGAAACAGGAAGACTCAATTTCTCCTATCACACAGGAGATTAAATCAGATCTCAAATAGTGGCTGCCAGAAATAAGGTATTCACAAGAGAGATCCCTTCCTCCCAAACCCAACCTGGACTTTTACTTGGATGCTTCGGATCTGGGCTGGGGAGCCATCGTAGGTTCTCTGGAGGTTTCCAGAAGAAACTAAGCTCACGTCAACGACAAGGAGTTGAAGGCCATTCATCTGGGCCTACGTCAGTTCTCCTCGTTCTTGTACAACTACACGGTGGTTGTACATGCTGACAACACCACGGGCCTTAGTCTTACATTAAGAAACGGAGGCACACACTCCTTTTCCCTCTGTCAGATGGAAGAGAGCTGCTACTGTGGGTTCATCAATATCAAGTAACACTTCACCAGTTTCATTCAGGGGAAATTAAATGTCCTGGCAGACGAGTTGAGCCGGCAGAGGCACCTGCTTCCCACCGAATGGACTCTGGATGACAGGATTTGCTTCGACCTGTGGAGAATTTGGGGCAGACCCCTAATAGACTTGTTCACAACCTCAAGGAACAACCACCTTCCTGTCTTCGTATCCCCAGCCCTGGATCTTCGAGCATGGATGATGAATGCACTGCTGATTGATTGATTGATTAGGCCTGGATCTTTACACTTTCCCTCCCTTCAGCCTAGTCAGGGAAGTCCTGAACAAGTTAGTGTCCAATAGCAACATCTCAATGACTGTTAGCTCCGTTCTGGCCTAGGAAGGAATGGTTCCTGGACCTTCTACGTCTTCTACGTCTTAACACAAGTGTTTCCCAAAGACCGTGGCTCCTCAGACAACCGCACTTAAGAAGATACCACCAAGGGTTGTCCACGCTCACTCTGACAGGCTTCAGACTGTCAGGATACTTGTCAGAGTGAAGGGATGTTCAAGAGCAGCTTTGGAAGCTATTGAAAGGGCAAGACATCGGTCTACTATAGTAGATTCACATCAGCTGTGCATCTGATGTCTGGGCCAAGCCCTTACAATGCTCCTAATTGGATGTTGATAAGTCAATCACAGGGCTGGAAATTCTCTCTCGAGAGAGAGTTCACATAGGCAGGATGTATGTTCCACCTCTCCTGAGAGATACTTTTGAAAGACATATCCCTCAGGAGAGGTGGAACATGCATCCTGCCTATGTGAACTCTTGAGAGAGACACAGAGTTTCCAGCTATGCGATTGGCTCATCAACAGCCAATCAGGAGCGTCATAAGGGACTGGCCTAGACATCAGATGCACGGCTGATGTAAATCTACTATAGCAACGTCTGCCAGTCAAAGTGGGCAGTCTTCCTTAGAACTTCAGACTTCACATCTCATCTTCTGAGATATCTGTAACCCAGGTTGCCAATTTTATCTTCTATTTAAGGACCTCTTAGCCTTTCATCTTCTACGATTAAAGGTTACCAAGCCATGCTTCCCTTGTTCAAGCATCGTAATTTGGATCTTACTACAAATCAAGATCTTATGACCTCCTGAAATCTTTCTATACTCAAGTCAACCCTCATTTTTGAGCATTTTTCAAGTCACCCCTCATTTTTCAGCATTTTTCAAGTTACCCCTCATTTTTCAGCAATTTTCAGGTCAAACGTGGACATAGCATTAGCACCGAGGTGTTACCTGGAGAGAATGGAGATCAGGGGATCCTCAAATAACCTCTGGTGTCCGGTCAAGAATCCCTCCCATCCGCTTTACAAGAACGGCCTCTCATTCTTTATCAGAGATCTAATATCCTAAGCTCACTCCTGGATACAGGTGGAATTGCTTCAATTGCTTAAAGTGAGAGCGAGCATGAGTTCAGAGCTATGGCCACCTTTCTCTTCTTTAAACAAAACTAGTCTCTCTCTGCGATCCTTCAGTCAACTTATTGGAGGTGTAACTAACGACTCGACATTTGCGTCATTATTTGAAGAAAGTAGAAACAGTGTTTGAAAATTGCAGTACCTTTGGCCAGTTGGCTGTGCCTGGCAGGGTATTGGGTGAGGAAGCATTAGGAGACACATGATCTCTCCTCTCTCTTTACCTTGTGTCAAGGATGTTGAAAATTTGGAAAGCCTGGCGGGTATCTAGTACCTGGAGAACCCACTAGTCAGTTGGTTGGTTAGTCTCTTTTATTGTAAATTTGTGCAACTGTGTTAGGCGACAGGTTTATTCTCTGGTCTTGTTATGGTACTGCGCCCAGGGCAAGGGCTGGTCTTGTTGTTATGGTACTGCGCCCAGGGCAAGGGCATGAATATTTTATCTTTAATCTTATTAGCGGTCAGGCAGATCCCCAATGACAAGATTTTCACCGGTGTAGAGGCGACTCGCGGCTCACTGCATCGCCACTACAGGTCGAGATGAGCACCACCAGAGGCAGCATCTCCTGCTGTAGCTCTCTTACCAGGTAGGCAAGTGACAACACTGTGCCAGTGTTAGCTATTCTTCCAGTTCAATAATATTCCTTTATTGCATCGAGTTAGTTCAATCCATTCATCCTAACCCCCCTAGCTATGTGGGATTCAGCTAAGTAATTGCTTGGTTAGTTACTTTTGTTTTTTGTTATACTTAATAGGTAATTACTAAATAGAGCCCGCCTACCCTCCCCTCTGATTTTCATGGACTTGGCGGCAATAAATTAGAATGACGCTGTAGGCTTGTGTCACTTGCGACTCCCATTGCGGTGGGTTGGACCTATCACCCACACATTGCAAGTCACTTGCATGCTAAGTTTTAAAATTTAGGGTGCTGTGCAAAGCTAATCGTTAACTAAGTAATTACTTGATAAGTATATTTATAAAATTAATTTTATTATAAAAATTTCATTTTTCAGGGAACAACAACTCTAGTTATGTCTGATATGTAGTTTTGCTAGTTCATTAAAAAATTAATTTTATCAAGGTTGTCTTAGTGGCAAACACTTGGAATTGCTTACTGCCCTTGTATATCATATTTTCAAAGATATAATAGCTTACACAAAATTTCCATACCGATTTAACAATTAAAAGCATGAAACCATATACTAATTGTAGTATAGTAGTACATACTTCAGAAATGAAAGTTTCTAGAGTATAATCTTTGAAAAGTGCAGTAACTTTGTGATTGGATGTTGCATCTTATAAAAGTATGTATACATGTAACTGTAGGTGTAATTACAGTACTCAACAAGATAGTAGACCACTTAGTTTGGAAATTCCGTCAGTGCATTAGGCTGGTTACAGCACGTAGTGAAATGGGTGGAGCTTGACACTGACAAGGAGAGAGCGCTCGGTCGCATGTTAGGAGGTTTAATAAGAGCCTGTATATATTTTTTGGTCAGTGTTCCCACTGCAATATTTGCATACTATGGGCCAAGATCATCAGATGATAGCAGAGATATGTCGAAGCAATCTGGCCTTTAAACAAAGCAGATGTCGCATCAGCTGGGTGTGAGGAGGCATTCAGTTCGACGCCGGGTTGCCAGATTAATGAAAGTGGCAACCATGAGATTCCATCTCAGAAAAAGCGCAAGGTGATTGTGTCCGTATATGTAGGGGTGAGAAACCTATTATGCAGGCCCAATTTTTTTTTTTTTTTTTAAAACTAAAACTGGACCCTTTTATTTTACACCAAAAGTTGCCTTTTCTTCTATGTCATTGCATTTATAGGCATGTACAAGATGAAATATAACTTGAAAATGTTAATTTAGTTATATTATCACCCTTGTATTTCTTACTACTAAAGAATGATGTTAACCCTTAAACGCCTATTGGATGTATTAAAGTCGACGAAAATTGTCTGTTGGGTGCTTGATTGACGTATGATGAGTCAACGCAAAAAAGTTTTTAAAAAAATTCGCGGATAAATAGCTATAGGGCTACTTGGCAAAAACTTTTGGATCACGCACCTTGAGGTGATGCTGGGAGTTCACGGATCAAGCTGTTGTTTTGTTTACAAGTGTTACCCAGGCGCGCATGCGCAAATTTCTTTCTTCTCGCACTAAAAAGCATCAGCGACACATCTCCGAAGTTATTTCGACACTTTGACATAATTTTTGCACCATTTTATATTAGCCATTATAGAGTTTTATATATGAAAATGTGCGCAATGTCATGTAGAATACAATGAAAAACGACCCATGGTTATAGCTTTTATCAGTTTTGAAATATCTTCATATAAATAATGATGTGCCAAATTTCAACCTTCGGTCAACTTTGACTCGACCTGAATGGTAAAAAAAACGCAATTGTAAGCTAAAACTCTTATATTCTAGTAATATTCAATCATTTACCTTCATTTAGCAACAAATTGGAAGTCTCTAGCACAATATTTCGATTTATGGTGAATTTTTGAAAAAACATTTTCCCTCCGTCCGCGCGGTAACTCTTCCGAAAAAATAAATTTTTTTCGTCCAATTGTCGTAATGTTTGCACCGTTTTATATTAGCCGTTACATAAAGTTTTATATATGAAAATATGTGCAATTTCATGTAGAATACAACAAAAAAACAACCCATAGTTGTAGTTTTAATCAGTTTTGAAATATTTTCATATAAATAACGATAGTGCCAAAATTTCAACCTTCGGTCAACTTTGACTCTACCTAAATGGTAAAAAACGCAATTGTAAGCTAAAATTCTTACATTCTAGTAATATTCAATCATTTACCTTAATTTTGCAACAAATTGGAAGTCTCTAGCACAATATTTCGATGTATGGTGAATTTTTTAAAAAATAATTTTTCCTTGTGCGCGCGGTAACTGCCGAAAAAATCAAATTCTTTCGTCCGATTGTCATAATGTTTGGACCGTTTTATATTAGCCGATACATAAAGTTTTTATATGAAAATGTGCACAGTTTCATGTAGAATACAACAAAAACAACCCATGGTTGTATCTTTTATGTTTTGAAATATTTTTATATAAATAATCAAGCGTCCAAATTTCAACCTTTGGTCAACTTTGACTCTACCAAAATGGTCGAAAAACGCAATCGTAAGCTAAAACTCTTACGTTTTAGTAATATTCAATCATTTCCCTTCATTTTGCAACAAATTGGAAGTCTCTTGCAGAATATTTCGATTTATGGTGAATTTTTGAAATATAATTTTTCCTTATGTGCGCGGTAACTGCCGAAAATATAAATTCTTTTGTCCGATTGTCGTAATGTTTGCACCGTTTTATATTAGCCGTTACATAAAGTTTTATATATGAAAATGTGCGCAATTTCATGTAGAATACAACAGAAAATAACTCATGGTTGTAGCTTTTATGAGTTTTGAAATATTTTCATATAAATCACGATATAGAAAAAATTCGACCTTTGGTCAACTTTAACGCGACCGAAATGGTTGAAAACTGCAATTGTAAGCTACAACACTTACAGTCTAGTAATATTCAATCGATTACCTTCATTTTGCAACAAACTGGAAATCTCTAGCACAATATTTCGATTTATGGTGAATTAAAATTTTTTTTTTTACGTTCGCGCGTTACGAATTCATGCATCATATTGTGATAATATTTTCTGTGTATCTTTGATCGTTTTACAATTTGTTATATACCAAAATCATTGCAATTTAGTGTACAAGTCTACGAAAAAATAATTAACTCATTAGCTTTAACTGTTTTGCTCACAGAGCAATTTGTATACAATTATATAAAAAAAAAATTTTCACGGTCATATATTCCATATTTATATATGATAATGATATGTTTTTCATTTCTGATGGTTGCATACTAAACTTCAGGCAATGACAAAAAAAAGGAGCCAAAAATGAACTCTTAATCTTGAAAACTAAGCGTGCCATGATTTAAAAAAAAAAAAAAAATTTCCGCTCAGCGCTCACTCCCGAACGCCGCCGGCATACGGGAGACACTTTCGGGAAATACCGGCTCTGGCGTTTAAGGGTTAATGTTTAATGACAAAGTTTAAAAAAACTTGCCCACAAGATTGTTATTT
>NC_061091.1:24706446-24725502 GCF_015104395.2 Macrobrachium nipponense
AAATAACAATCTTGTCTTTTTTGGCAAGTTTTTTTTTTATAAACTTTGTCATTAAACATTAACCCTTAAACGCCGAGCCGGTATTTCCAAAAGTGTCTCCCGTATGCCGGCAGCATTCGGGGGTGAGCGCCGAAGCGGAAAAAATTATTTTTTTCAAACAATGCCAGCACGCTTAGTTTTCAAGATTAAGAGTTCATTTTTGGCTCCTTTTTTTTTTTTTTTTTTTTTTTTTGTCATTGCCTGAAGTTTAGTACGCAACCATCAGATATGAAAAAAGATATTATCATATATAAATATTGGAATATATGACCATGAAAAAAAAATATCATATTTAATTATACAAATCACTGAGGGCAAAACGGTTAAAGCTAATGAGTTAAATATTTTTTCGTAGTATTGTACACTAAATTGCAATGATTTTGGTATATAACAAATTGTAAAACGATCAAAGCAACACAGAAAATATTATCACAATATGATGCATGAATTCGAAACGCGCGGACGTAAAAAAAAAAAAAAAACTCGCCATAAATCGAAATATTGTGCTCGAGATTTCCCGTTTGTTGCAAAATGAAGGTAATTGATTGAATATTACTAGACTAAGTTTTCAACCATTTTGGTCGAGTTAAAGTTGACCAAAGGTCGAATTTTTTCTATAGTGATTTATATGAAAATATTTCAAAACTGATAAAAGCTACATCCAAGGGTTGCTTTTTTGTTGTATTCTACATGAAATTGCGCACATTTCCATATAAAAACTTTATGTAACGGCTAATAAAAAATGGTCCAAACATTACGACAATCGGACGAAAGAATTTGATTTTTTCGGCAGTTACTGCGCGCACATAAGGAAAAAGTATTTTTCAAAAATTCACCATAAATCGAAATATTGTGCTAGACACTTCCAATTTGTTGCAAAATTAAGGTAAATGATTGAATATTACTAGAATGTAAGAGTTTTAGCTTACAATTGCGTTTTTTTACCATTTAGGTCTAGTCAATGTTGACCGAAGGTTGAAATTTTGGCACTATCGTTATTTATATGAAAATATTTCAAAACTGATTAAAGCTACAACCATGGGTTGTTTTTTGTTGTATTCTACATGAAATTGCACATATTTTCATATATAAAACTTTATGTGACGGCTAATAAAACTGCGCAAACATTAAGACAATTGGACGAAAAAATTTCAGATTTTTTCGGAAGAGTTACCGCACGGACGTAAGGAAAAAGTTTTTTCAGAAATTCACCATAAATCGAAATATTCTGCTAGAGACTTCCAATTTGTTGGTAAATGAAGGTAAATGATTGAATATTACTAGAATATAAGAGTTTTAGCTTACAATTCCGTTTATTTTACCATTTAGGTCGAGTCAAAGTTGACCGAAGGTTGAAATTTGGCACATCATTATTTATATGAAAATATTTCAAAACTGATAAAAGCTACAAACATGGGTTATTTTTAGTTGTATTCTACATGAAATTGCGCACATATTCATATAATTTTCATATATAAAACTCTATGTAACGGCTAATATAAAATGGTGCAAAAATTATGTCAAAGTGTCTAAATAACTTCGGAGATGTGTCGCTGATGCTTTGTAGTGCGAGAAGAAATAAATTTGCGCATGCGCGCCTGGGTAACACTTGTAAACATAAACAAAACAACAGCTTGATCCGTGAACTCCCAGCATCCCTCAAGGTGCGTGATTCAAAAGGTTTTGCCAAGTAGGCCTATAGCTATTTTTCCGCTTATTTTAATAAAAACTTTTAATACGTCCAATAGGCGTTTAAGGGTTAACATCATTCTTTAGTAGTAAGAAATACAAGGGTGATAATATAACTAAATTAACATTTTCAAGTTTATATTTCATCTTGTACATGCCTGTAAATGCAATGACATAGAAGAAAAGGCAACTTTTGGTGTAAAATAAAAGGGTCCAGTTTTAGTTAAAAAAAAAAAAAAAAAAAGGGAAAAAAAAAAAAAAAAATTGGGCCTGCACTATAGGTTTCTCACCCCTACATATACGGACACAATCACCTTACTTGCGCTTTTTCTGAGATGGAATCTCATATTTGCCACTTTCGTTAATCTGGCAACCCAGCGTCGAACTGAATGCCTCCTCACATCCAGCTGATGAGACATCTGCTTTGTTTTAAGGCCAGATTGCTTCCACATATCTCTGCTATCATCTGATGACTCTTGGCCCATAGTAGGCAAAAATTGCAGTGGGAACGCTGACCAAAAAATATATACAGGCTCTTTTTAAACCTCCTAACATGCGACTGAGCGCTCTCTCCTTGTCACATGCGACTGAGCACACTCTCCGTGTCAGTGTCTTAAGCTCCAACCCTTTCACTACGTGCTGTAACCAGCCTAATGCACTGACGAAATTTCCAAACTAAGTAGTCTACTATCTTGTTGAGTACTGTAATTACACCTACAGTTACATGTATACATACTTTTATAAGATGTGACATCCAATCACAAAGTTACTGCACTTTTCAAAGATTATACTCTAGAAACTTTCATTTCTCAAGTATGTACTAATATACCACAATTATTATATGGTTTCATGCTTTTAATTGTTAAATCGGTATGGAAATTTTGTGTAAGCTATTATATCTTTGAAAATATGATATACAAGGGCAGTAAGCAATTCCAAGTGTTTGCCACTAAGACAACCTTGATAAAATGAATTTTTTAATGAACTAGCAAAACTACATATCAGACATAACTAGAGTTGTTGTTCCCTGAAAAATGAAATTATAATAAAATTAATTTTATAAATATACTTATCAAGTAGTAATTACTTAATTAACGATTAGCTTTGCACGGAACCCCAAATTTTAAAAATTAGCATGCAAGTGACTTGCAATGTGTGGGTGATAGGTCCCACCCACCGCAATGGGAGTCGCAAGTGACAAAAGCCTACAGCGTTATTCTAATTTATTGCCGCCAAGTCCATGAAAATCAGAGGGGAGGGTAGGCGGGCTCTATTTAGTAATTACCTATTAAGTATAACAAAAAACAAAAGTAAGCAACCAAGCAATTAGCTGAATCCCACATAGCTAGGGGGGGGGGGGGGTAGGATGAATGGACTGAACTAACTCGATGCAATAAAGGAATATTATTGAACTGGAAGAATAGCTAACACTGGCACAGTGTTGTCGCTTGCCTACCTGGTAAGAGCTACAGCAGGAGATGCTGCCTCTGGTGGTGCTCATCTCGACCTGTAGTGGCGATGCAGTGAGCCGCGAGTCGCCTCTACACCGGTGAAAATCTTACCATTGGGGATCTGCCTGACCGCTAATAAGATTAAAGATAAAATATTCATGCCCTTGCCCTGGGCACAGTACCATAACAACAAGACCAGAGAATAAACCTGTCACCTAACTCAGTTGCACAAATTTACAATAAAAGACTAACCAACCAACTGACTAGTGGGTTCTCCAGGTACTAGACACCCCCCCAGGCTTCCCAAATTTTCAACATCCTTGACACAAGGTAAAGAGAGAGGAGAGATCATGTCTCTATGCTTCCTTGCCCAATACCCCGCCAGGCACAGCCAACTGGCCAAAGGTACTGCAATTTTCAAACACGGTTTCTACTTTCTTCAAATAATGACGCTAATGTCGAGTCGTTACACCTCCAATAAGTTGACTGAAGGATCACAGAGAGAGACTAGTTTCGTTTAAAGAAGAGAAAGGTGGCCATAGCTCTGAACTCATGCTCGCTCTCACTTCAAACAATTGAAGCAATTCCACCTGTATCCAGGAGTGAGCTTAGGATATTAGATCTCTGATAAAGAATGAGAGGCCGTTCTTGTAAAGCGGATGGGAAGGATTCTTGACCGAACACCAGAGGTTATTTGAGGATCCCCTGATCTCCATTCTCTCCAGGTAACACCTCGGTGCTAATACTGTCCAGGTTCCAGGAAGCCACTGTCGACTTCTGCTCGGAAGTATAGAAAGATTTCAGTAGGTCATAAGATCTTGATTTGTAGTAAGATCCAAATTACGATGCTTAAACAAGGGAAGCATGGCTTGGTAACCTTTAATCGTAGAAGATGAAAGGCCAAGAGGGTCTTAAATAGAAGATAAAATTGGCAACCTGGGTTACAGATATCTCGGAAGATGAGATGTCAAGTCTGAAGTTCTTCTAAGGAAGACTGCCCACTTTGACTGGCAGATGTTGCTATAGTAGATTCACATCAGCCGTGCATCTGATGTCTAGGCCAGTCCCTTATGACGCTCCTGATTGGCTGTTGATGAACCAATCGCATAGCTGGAAACTCTGTCTCTCTCAAGAGTTCACATAGGCAGGATGCACGTTCCACCTCTCCTGAGGGATGTGTCTTTCAAAAGTATCCCTCAGGAGAGGTGAAACAAACATCCTGCTTATGTGTTTCCAGCCCTGTGATTGGCTTATCAACATCCAATGAGGAGCATTGTAAGGGCTTGGCCTAGACATCAGATGCACAGCTGATGTGAATCTACTATAGTAGACCGATGTCTGGCCCTTTCAATAGCTTCCACAGCTGCTCTTGAACATCCCTTCACTCTGACAAGTATCCTGACAGTCTGAAGCCTGTCAGAGTGAGCGTGGACAACCGTTGGTGGTATCTTAAGTGCGGTTGTCTGAGGAGCCACGGTCTTTGGGAAACACTTGTGTTAAGTCTACCAGAAGATGTAGAAGGTCCAGGAACCATTCCTTCCTAGGCCAGAACAGAGCTAACAGTCATTGAGATGTTGCTATTGGACACTAACTTGTACAGGACTTCCCTGACTAGGCTGAAGGGAGGGAAAGTGTAAAGATCCAGGCCTAATCAATCAATCAGCAGTGCATTTATCACCCATGCTCGAAGATCCAGGGCTGGGGATACGAAGAGAGGAAGGTGGTTGTTCCTTGAGGTTGTGAACAAGTCTTATTAGGGGTCTGCCCCAAATTATCCTCAGGTCGAAGCAAATCCTGTCATCCAGAGTCCATTCGGTGGGAAGCAAGTGCCTCTGCCGGCTCAACTCGTCTGCCAGGACATTTAATTTCCCCTGAATGAAACTGGTGAAGTGTTACTTGATATTGATGAACCCACAGTAGCAGCTCTCTTCCATCTGACAGAGGGAAAAGGAGTGTATGCCTCCGTTTCTTAATGTAAGACAAGGCCCGTGGTGTTGTCAGCATGTACAACCACCGTGTAGTTGTACAAGAACGAGGAGAACTGACGTAGGCCCAGATGAATGGCCTTCAACTCCTTGTCATTGACGTGGAGCTTAGTTTCTTCTGGAAACCTCCAGAGAACCTACGATGGCTCCCCAGCCCAGATCCGAAGCATCCAAGTAAAAGTTCAGGTTGGGTTTGGGAGGAAGGGATCTCTCTTGTGAATACCTTATTTCTGGCAGCCACTATTTGAGATCTGATTTAATCTCCTGTGTGATAGGAGAAATTGAGTCTTCCTGTTTCTGTAGCCTAATTCACTCCTTCGTGATAGACCGAGAGCTGTCCCTTAGGGTAGCCCATACTGCCAACCAACAACAGGCCACTGGTTAATGCCAGTCGTGGAGATTTTCATGACACAAGCTGGTCCTTTGAACCTGATTTGGCGTAAGTAATCAGATTTTGAACATCGACAAATACCAGGTAGTAATGGATTTTTAAGAGTAGTCTTGAGGCAACTGTACTGCCATTGTGAAACCGTGGGTATGATCTCACAATCGTTTAGTTAAGGTGGGAATGATCTAGCCAAGAGCCCAGACAAAGAAGTCTGGGATCAACTTACAACCTTTGTAGAGAGTCAGGTTGATTACGACAACTGTATTATGCAATTAATCAGAGGCGAGAGGGCGCGCCAGGTCGAAGAGAACTAAAAGTTAGGTTCCCTTTCATTTAACATGGAAACAGCGGCATCATTTTAATTGTAAAGTATTTAGTTGATAATCTTCCCACTGTAGGTAGAAAATGATGGCCGCCACTGAAACCCAAATTGACTGTCTTCTCGTTCTCCTCTCTGACACCTTGGCGCGCAGTCAAAGCAACCTCTGGGAATCACACCACGTAACTGTATACAAGAACCTCTTAGAAAGAATTCAAGATGATGAACAGCACCTCTGTATCTCTTATGCCACAGGCCCCACTAAGTTGGATCAAATGTTAAAAGCACAGTAAGACAAACTCTTGATGAGGCTGATCGTGCAAATATGCTGCTTAGTAACCGAATCATTACATTGACTAGCGCAACACAGCCTACTATGCGCCTACCTAGATTAAAAGAGCTCTTGTTACCTCTTTTTTAAAAAAAAAAAAAAAAAAAAAAAAAAAAAAAAAAAAAAAAAAAAACTAATTTCAAGGATCTGCTTAACGTGCACATGCATCAGCGCACTGATCTAGATGATGTGACCAGCTTCACATGTCTATTGGGATCTTTAGTGGGGGGCTGCCCAAGGTGGTGCAAACCCTGAGTGTAACTGCTGCCAATTATCAAGTATCTCTTCACTTAAGAGAAATATTATGGAAATAAGCATGAAATGCTAATCCTACTGCACTGGCAGTTAGCCAATATTTTTGTGCCTAAATGCAATTGCAATGAACTTAAAGGATTTTTGCATTGAGCTTACTGTGTTGATTGACCAAATTAGGAAGCTAAGCAGGTCTGTGTTAGATCAGGGAATGCTATTGAGCCTAATTAACCAAAAGTTATCTCAAGGTCCCGTATATTCTAAAATTGGAGAGTATCTATCTATGCAAGTGCGATTATACCTTGGACGAGTTGTTTGAAGCATTAGACTTCCTTATTAGGTATATGGAAGACTATGCATTACAAAAGAAGTTAGATCTATGGCAACCTTGAGCCTTTACAACCATTTTGCAACAGATCATTCTGCATTCAGTTGTTCTAAACGAGTGCTGTGGCGAAGAAATGCCAATTAATATTTAATTGTAAATGCTTTAACTGTCTGCCCTCAGGGCATAGTAGCAAACAATGCAGCAGTAAGAGAAACTGCAAGCTGTGCAATGGACATCACAGCCTCATATGTGAAAATGGTGTCAACGACCAGTCCAAGCCAGGTCGGTCCCCCGCACCAAACTCCATTTTCCAGACTCGTGATCAATCTCCTACTTGTGTCACAAAAAACCCATTACAAACTGAATAGAACCCGTTTTTATGTCAATTCTAATGTAAAACAATACATAAATAATTGGAAACAGTCTAGGGGAGAAAAAGAAACCGTGTGTAAATGAAAAAGTTGTAATAAATAAGCCTTCAGCTGAATTCCCAGCTGTGGTAGTTTAGAAGAAACTGGTTTGTGTGAATGAATGTCTGGTTCTTTTATATTTTGTTGTAGGTTGATTAGGTTAGGCAATTTTTAAGCTAATTTTCAGGATTCGGTTTATTTATTATATTTATTATATTGTTCTTGTGGGTGAGAGAATTTTTGTGATTTTCTTTTTCTTTTCCATTGCAGTTTGGTAGATGGGAATGAATTAGAGCTGAGGCTTCCCTTCACCTGTGCTGAACTTTTCTGAGCCCAATGGATAAGTGATAAGTACGCAGGCTAGGCAGAGGGCCTACAGATTTCATGGCTGCTGAGTTGGGGAAGACTTTGCTGGTGCACAATTGGGAACTGGACTCGAACCTCAAGCAACTACAGGCTGTCATCAAGGATAAACTAAAGGAAAATCAAAAGTTAAAGCAGTATCGTTGCAATATTAGGGTTAAGGAATTAAGTTTAAATTTCTAGGTGGTTGGGCTTAGTTAGAGGATAAGATAAGATCAAGTTGTGAACTGTAATATTAAGGAATAAATTAGGTTAAGGAAAACCTTAGTTTAATTCAATAATCCTTCAAATTTGTTCCCATTAATATCCTGTTCCATCTGTGTAGGTTGAAAAGCCCCCACACACCCAACCTACTCCCCACTGTAACAGCCATTTTGTATGCACGCGGCCAACCATTCCAAACCCTAATGTTCCTCAATACAAGAAGCCAGTGTAGCTTAATATCTAGTTAGTTGGCTCGGAAACTCAAGTTACCAGTTATTCAGGTTTCACTCAATATTGCACTTTTTGGCTCACCAACAGTAAATGGGGAATTTTATGTCGAAAGCTTGCAAGATTTATATGGGTAAACAGGTTGTAAGAGCCAAACTAGTTGTTCATGATGATGCAGATATGCCTATTTGAAATATGGGTCTGAGTAACGTTAAGTCATTTTTGAAAGACAAGGGGTATGAGATGGCCAATTCAAAAATCAGGAGAGACGTATTACATCATATTAATTTTCTAATTGGGGCCAATTATTTAACCTTTTTCATTGTTGGGATGAAAAAAATGGCGGGAATTGTGTAGTCTGTTCATTACTCATCAAGGAGTCTCACCATTCAGGAGGGTACCTCAGTGGGCCTTACAGGGGAGACACGACTGTACACACTCGAGTGTTTGTCGAATAGTTGAATCTGAAACAGACGTACGATATCAGTGCTGCCTTGCATGAGCCGTTCACGAGTACAGAATGCGAGTTTGGGGGAGAACTAAGCTGAATGTAACCAAAAACGACTTAGAGTGCTGAACAACTGCAACTCTACAAGAGTTGAAGCACGAAGATGATCGCTCTTGCGATGCTGCTACTCAATTAAGCTCGTTGTAAAAGTCTAAACCAAACCCTGAATGCACTACAACCTACCAGAGGTTACCTCAGACCGATTTTGGGAGCGAGAAATATGGAAGTACCTAATGATCAGATCAAGGAAGAAAAATCCGCCGTGTCTAACTGGGTGGGGGAGATTTTATTTCCACAACAGGAAATGCAACCCAAAGGACCAAACTAAATTCTCTACATTAGATAGTTCCCATTGAGCTGCCATCACACCCAGATGAAGCATTGCCAGGCCCTGGCTTCTAAAACGGCAATGGCATTGGCTTCTGAAGTTAGGGAGCCAGGTAATGGAGAAGATGGAAAAGTAGGGACTTTGAAGAGGAGAAAAGGCAGTTACAAGAGGCAAAGTGATAGGTACATCAGAATGCAATAACCTAACCTTGGCCTCTCTTCAGTCTTGCTAATGAGGAAGTACAGTCTTCCACTTCACTTTGATCCTCCGATCCCAGACTCTACATTATTCGCAATTAAGATCAGGAGAACAAGTTTGTCCTCTGCAAGACCTGCCTTTGCTGCAATATGTACCTAAGACTATGAGCCCTGGAGTCTGACATGAGTTGTCAAAACTGGGACCCCAAAATCTAGCTACGCTAAGAAACAGCACTACCAAATTACAAAGAGTACTTCACCGAAAACTGGCAAATGTCCACCCAGTGAACTAAACCTAAGGTACCAAACTATGTACACTCTATGAGCAACAGGAATAAATTAGGCTCTTTAGCCAGTTTGTACCCATTTCAACAAAAGTGGGCAGGGTCAGTTACCTACTCCAAAACTCTACATTACTAGCAAGAATTTTTTTACAAGCTGCCGTGAAAGTTAGGAACTTATAGCAATGTAATTCCTTGGTAAGTTACTTATATAAAATACAGTACAGTATACAATGTTGCATGGATTTCAAAACCATGAAATAGCTTGGACATTAATATGCAACATTTTTCAATACCCTAAGTAGAATGCAAATACAGTAGTGCCTCAGGTTACGAAATTAATCTGTTCTGAAGCGGCCTTCATAACCTGATTTTTTTGTATCTAAAAGTATGTTTTACATGTAAATTGCCTAATTCGTTCCAAGCTCTACAAAAACACCAGCGTAAATTTAAAAATAAAGCTAAATTGACCAGAAAACAATGAAATACAACAATTTGCACTATTCAATACCTAACCTAACCACACTGTAGCTGTAAATAAAGTGTATCAGTGTACAGGGTACAAGAAATACTGTATGTACTGTACTTGTATGTACGTATGTAGCAAAATGTGGAACCTTACCTTTTGAGTGAGGCGATGTCCGAAAGTGGCGACAGAGGAGGAGGACAAATGGCAGATAACATGAACACTTGACTTTACAAAACACATTAAAAAAATGGCAGAAAACATTAACACTAAATTTTACAAAACACATTAACAAATGGCAGAAAACATTAACACTTCTTGATTATCTCCATCTTCATCTCCATAGAAAGCATCCTCTTCTCTCCATGAACTTCAGCAACATTCTTGGGACCCATGGCTAATATCGTAAGTAATTAAGTTCACACACATGATAAAATAACTTACAGTCCAACGAAAGCAAAATCACGAATTTACATTAACACAAAATCTATGTGAACGAACAAATTCCTGGTGCCACAACAAAATGGTCATGGAACGCCTTTGCATAGAGGCATGATGGGACAGATGCTGACCAATAGGAGAGCAGGATCTTAAGGCAGTGACTAGCATCAGGAACCAATGGGGGAGCGGGAGGATGGTGGCGCGCGAGTTTTAAAATTGTTCTCGGCAGCCTGGGCGAATTTTGGACTTCACAGTACATACACCCTTTCACAACCTGAATTATTTTTGTACCTAGAAGCAAAAAAAATCTTCGTCTTTGCCTTCGTAACCTGGATTTTTCGTACGTAGGGACTTTCGTATGTAGGGGTATAATTGTAGGGTTCTTAGCGTCGGCCCTCCCCCAAGAAGATCCGATCCAATGGGGAACATATGGCAAGGGTGGTTTAGTAGATTAACCATTTTCAGCGGAAAAAAATAAGTTAATAATTACGACAATTTTAGACTTTTATCTAATAATTAATTCCTGACAAAATATTATATGTATAGTTCAATCTAGTCGTGGCGACTTTCAGGAAATGTGGGCTGTCTAGCCCAGAACTAGTGCACTTTCAGCCATTCACTGTACAAAACAGTGAAAAAGAGGGAGTTGGAAGTGGTTGTACTGAAAGATAAGAGATATCCAGCAAATAAGTGAAATAAAGGTTGAGGCCCTATGGGGGAACACACTATAATATATATTACACTGTATGTAATGTGCCTAAATTAATAATAATAAAAATTAATAATAATAATAAAGAAAACAGGAAACCGTGGAAAATACATCTTGGCTAATGTCCACAGCAAAAGTGTTAAAATTTGTCTCAGGTATCTGGCTACTTTTTCAACAACGAACATTTTCAAATGAATTATCATGAATGAGTAGTAAATTTATGCAATTCATTACCTTGTTCTATACAAGCCTGAGGTCCTTTTACAATAGGAAGGTACTAGCGGCAGCTGGATAGGTCGTAAGCTTTCGAACAAGGGGTTCAGTAGTTAACTGCTTGTCCGACAGGCGCGCGCACGCGACTGGGAGGTAAACAAATCACTTTTGCTTTTGGCCCAAGCAAAAACTGCAGAGTGAGGGGTGGCATGAGGTGGGACTATGTGTAAAAGGACCTCAGGTTTGTATAGTTAGGAAAAATGCAATTTTGGACAAATTGTCATTTGTTCCGACACGGCATACAAACCTTCGGTCCTTTTACAATAGGAAGACTCACTTCTTGGTGGGAGGAATCTGAGTCTTTTGTGAACAGACTGGTGTTCGCCCAACCTTGGAAGTCTCCCATGGTCGTAAGAGCGAGGGAGGGATCCAAGCCTCTGTCTGATTGATCGGGGTGTGCACCGCAGGATCAATGGTCAGACCTCTGGACCCAGTACTAAGAGAGAGGCAAGCGTATCTCTTCGTACCAGCAATGTAAGAACTTGTTCCTGTACAGGAGCAAATATAAAGTCATGGGTTTGTCTCTTGTAGGCATCCACTCCCCCCCCCCCCCCCCCCCTTGTAGGAGGAAGTGGTGGATATTCTGCTCCTATCCCTAGTGAAAGGGATAGGATGGGGCTCTGTCATATAGCTCACCTGCATCTCGTCCTCATCCAGCGTAGTGACGACCGTGGCCCTCTGCCCACAGGTAGAGGAGGAGGAAAAGACGGGAAGAGGGAGCCAGTCACTCACTCATTCACACATCCATCCACACAGTCACACCAGGACTCGATGCTGTTTCAGCTGCGAGGGTCTGGGTTAGCTACACAACTTGTTGAGCAGCCAGCCACGGGTCCAAGGGAAAATGGTATCCAAGGACCTGTGGGCAATATCCCGAAGGTAGAAGGAGGTGAAGGTAGTCTGGTTAGACCAGACACCTGCCTTCAGACCTGCGCCACGGAGAAGTTCTTACGAAACGCCAACGAGGGGCCAATACTTCTGACTTCGTGAGCTCTCAGACGGGACGTACGGATGTCGTCACTACCATCAGCCTCATACGCCCTCCTGATGACCTCACGCAGCCAGAATGAAAGAGTGTTCTTGGATACTTCTTTCTTGGTTACCCCGGTGCTAACGAAGAGGCGTCGACACTCAGGCCTGAGGTGTTGAGTTTTCTTCAGATAGCGCCTCACAGGACAAAGCAGCATCTCATCCGCATCATTATCGGTGAAGTCCATTAGGGAGGGAATCGTGAAAGACTCGAACCTGTCGTCAGGGACCGACGGTTTCTGAGTCTTCCGCAACGAAGTTCGGGACGAAATCGAGCGTCACGGATCCCCATCCCCTGGAGTGTCGTACATCATAGGAAAGACCATGAAGTTCCCCTACTCTCTTCGCCGATGCCAGGGCCAGCAAGAAGAGGGTCTTGAGGGTCAGATCCCTGTCTGACGACTCTCGGAGTGGCTCGAAGGGTGTTCGAGTCAAACTCCTAAGGACGAGAGTCACATCCCACGCAGGGGGCCTGAGTTCCCTGGGTGGGCAAGACCTTTCGAAGCTCCTCATAAGCAAGGAGATCTCGAACGAGTTCGAGATGTCCAATCCCCTCAGTTTCAGGACGAGAGCCAGGACGGCTCTGTATCCTTTGACTGTGGGGACTGAGAGGAGCTTCTCTCGGCGAAGAAACACGAGGAAATCCGCTACCTGCTGAAGAGTGGCTCTGAGAGGAGATAGCCACCCCGTCTACGACACCAACCACAGAAGACGGCCCACTTCCCCTGGTACACAGCTGCAGAGGACTGATGGACGTTTCCAGCCATCTCTGTTGCTGCGCTACGAGAAAAGCCTCTCGTTCGCAAGAGATGGTGGATAACAGCCACAGCCGTTGAAGTCAGATAGGAGGGACTGGACTGCTTGGGTGGTACCGCTCGAATGTGTGGCTGGGCAGAGAAGGTTGTGCCAAGGGGGAATCTCTCTCGGTTCTCCTGCGGAGAAGAGCCAGCAGGTCCGGATACCAAATGGCCTGTGGCCATTTGGGAGGCCACCAGGATCATCCTGAGATTCGGGGTGACCAGTGCTCGACTGATCACCTTGCGAATCAGGCTGAACGGGGAAAGGCATAGGCGAAGAGGTTGTCCCACGGGTGTTGAAGAGCGTCCTCTGCAGCTGCCCATGGGTCCGGCACGGCTGAGAAGAAAACCTGAAGTTTTCTGTTGTGCCGGGTGGCGAACAGATCCACGACTGGTCGCCCCCACAGGTTGAAGAGGACCTTTCCGCCACGTCCTGGTGTAGAGACCACTCGGGCGGTCCCTATCACCTGATCCCGACGGCTGTGCGTGTCTGCTTACTATATTCCTCTTCCCTGGAATGTAGCGTGCCGACAGCTCTATTGAGTGTGCCCTCCCGGCCCACTCGTGCACCTGCCGAGTCAACTGGTACAACGGGAGAGACACTAGGCCCCCCTGTTTTTGTTGACGTAGGCCACTACCGTGGTGTTGTCGCAGATCAACACCACTGAGTGTCCCATCAAGCGGTCCTGGAACTCTTGGAGAGCGAGAAACGCTGCCTTGAGTTCCAGTACATTGATGTGAAGGTGCTTGTCGTTCTCGTCCCACACTCCTGAAGTCAGCAACTCCTCCAGGTGTGCGCCCCATCCCCTCGGTCGATGCCTCTGAGAAACAGCTGCATGTCCGGGGGGGGAGTGCGCAGAGGCACTCCTCTTAAGAGGTTCCTGTCGTCCAGCCACCAAGCTAGGTCCTGCCTCACCTCCGGTGTCAGTGACACTGGAAAGCTTGGGGATCCGTCGCCTGTGACCAACTCTTCTTTAGTCTCCACTGGAGAGACCGCAGGTGAAGACGCCCGTGAGGGACTAACTTCTCGAGTGACGACAGGTGTCCGATCACGACTTGCCATCGCTGAGCTAACCTGTTCCTGCCGAGACCAGGAACTGGTTGGCTTGCCTCCCTGAACTCTGCTGATCCGCGAGTCTGTGGGGAAGACTCGCCCTGCTACCGTGTCGATCAGCATACCCATGGTACTTCATCCTCTGCTTGGGCTCGAGATCGGACTTCTCGAAGTTCACAACGATCCCCAGATCACGACAGAACTCGAGTAGTCGATCCCTGTACCTGTAGCAACTGCGAGCGGGAGCTCGCCAGGACTAACCAATCGTCGAGATACCTCATCAGACGTATCCCGTGAGAATGGGCCCCAAGACAGACACCAGAGTGAACACTCGCGTGAACACCTGTGGGGCGGTTGAGAGACCGAAACAAAGTGCCCTGAATTGGTACACCGTCCCGTCGAGGATGAAGCGGAGGTACTTTCTGGAGGACTGATGAACTGGGTATTTGGAAATACGCATCCTTCAAGTCCACTGAAAGCATGAAATCTTCTCCCTGATGGAGTCGAGCACGGAACGTGCCGTCTCCATCGTGAACCGGGTCTGGCGAACAAACCGATTCAGGGGAGAGAGATCTATCACACCGGGCGCCAGCCTCCCGTAGACTTTTCCACCAGGAAGAGTCGACTGTAAAAGCCCGGTGACTGATCCGTGACGATTTCTACAGCTCTCTTGCTCAGCATGGTCTTGATCTCCTGTCTCAATGCTACGTCCTTCGATGACCCATGGATCGTAACGACTGCTGTTGAACCGGGTTGGAGGTGAGGGGTGGCCGAGATTCGAAGGGTATAGATATCCCTCCCGAAGGACATCTACAATCCAGGTCCCTCGGCGCCCCGTAGCGCTGCCAAGTTGCCCAATGGCTGGCCAGGCACCCCCCCACTTCCGGCAGCAGTTTTGAGGGGGAACGCCGTCCCTAGCGTTTTCCCCCTTTCCTTCGACTTCTTCCCAGAGCCTCCTCGGAGAAGGAGGGCTGGGAGGAGGGCTGGTTACGGCTCCCCTTTGCAGAAGTCGAAGAGGACAGAGTCTTTCCACGGGGCTTCCGATGCGACTACCGTCTTAGCCACCGTGGAAGCGCTAGCCGAGCTCTTTGGCTTGGCCGCAGTTCGAGGCCTGCCCCAGACAAGCTTCCTTGAAACTGGCCTTGGTGTACCAGACGGTCACTGTCGTCAGTGCGCCGTCTGTCCACCACAGCGTACCACCATCTCTCCTGGGAAGAGAGATGTGGAACTCCGTAATGGTCCGTTGCGAAGTCCCAATCCCCATGCCGCTTCAACCGCCCAAGCCGCCCTGGAAACTCGAGTATGGACAGCGTCCCTACGTCGCAGAACCAGGTTGGCCCACAGGTTTACCGTCTGGTGGGCAAGGAAGGAGATGGCTCTTCCCCCAGACTGGCAAAGTCTCCTAAAGGCCGAGTCATCTTCGGGAGAAATTCCCCCCAGGAGTTTGGCTGCCGACCTTAGATACTGTGAGGGACCACAGATCTATCCAGGAGACGGCCTGGAAAGCTGCCATGGCAGTGGGATTCCAGGCCGAGTGCACCTCTTGCTCGCGAGAACCATAGGTTCTCGGACAGGAGCTGCTGCAGAGACACACCCGGTGTTAGCCTGGCTAACTCCGGGTTCACCTGTTTGGGCGGCATCGGGTCCTCAGATGGCACGCAAAAAACGCCGCCCACTGTCGCAGCAGAGGAGGTGGAAGCAGCTTGCTCGACCTGCCAGACTTGAGAGAACCGTCTTGCCCGGAGACAAGAGATTTCTACCTGGTCCAGCACTGAGTCGGCAAGCTCAGACCGCGGCAAACCCACCGTCGGTCTGGGTTCCCTCTTCGGGGCCCCAGGAACGACTCGAGCCGGGACGTGGGCTCGGATGGTGGGAGCGGCGATCCTTCCCCAAGGTCGTTGTGCTGACGAATCAGCGCAATTACCTCGGCAAAGTTCCTCTGAATCTCAGAGTTCCTGCATTCCCTGCGGAGTAGGACCATCCGAGTCCCTCGAACAGGAGCAGCTCCCAAGATCCTCCCCCCTCGAGGGGGGAACAGCGACAGACCCCTCTCGGTCTCCTCCAGCCACTTGTGCATACGACCTGGCCGGTCCGAGAACCGTGCCTGGTACGTAGGACGTCGTGGTGGGGATCCTGAGGGGAGCACCCCTCACGATCACTCCTTCAATACCTCGCTCCTCCCGGTGTACCCGAGAGGTTGAAGGTATGGGAGAGCAGACCTGACGCTCCCTCCTCGTCGCTGGCAGAACCAGTGGGCTTGGAGGACTGCAGGCGATCGTCAACCCGCGGTGGCGATCGAGCTGCAGGCCTGGTCGAGCCGTCTCGCTGTGGAGAACGGCTGGACTGAGCACAGCGGCCCCGGTCTCGCGTGTCAAAAGAGCTGGTGCTGGTGGCCGTACCCGATCGCTCTCTGTGAGAGTGACGGTCAGGCGACCGGCGAGCTCCACTGTCACGGTGAGACCGGTGCATATCCTCACGGCGCGTCACGTCGCTGGTACCAGCCGTGGCTGGTGCCGGCGAACGAGGGGACCTCTTCCCAGCCTCAGCCGTGGCCGGTCGTGGACCGTCACGTCAGCCCGGGTAGCCAGCTGGTCGCCACGAGAGCGAGAGCTGGTCTGGTGAGAGTCGCGTGAGTGGCCTGTCACCAGATCTTCCGCTCCGTGCCGTGAACCTGACGCTGAGCTGGCTCAG
The DNA here is from genome assembly GCF_015104395.2 of Macrobrachium nipponense. Lineage (NCBI taxonomy): Eukaryota > Metazoa > Arthropoda > Malacostraca > Decapoda > Palaemonidae > Macrobrachium > Macrobrachium nipponense. Next base: position 24,723,208 of record NC_061091.1, read on the forward strand.
AGGTCTGGTTCCTAGCTGCACGGTCGCTGGTGGTGGGCCAACCGTACACTCGGTACCTCTCGCGAACGAGAGGCCGAGACGGATCCTGCTGCCGTGGTCGAACCACTAACAGCAGGCGAGGAAGTGCCGGTGTTAGCCGGCACCCCTCTGGTCCCCCGTCAGTCTTCTTCCTTGCGGAAGAAGAGACGGGTCCTGCCCCCGAAGGAGCAGGGTGACCAGCGGAAAGAAACCCCCCGTCTCACCGGAGCGAGACGGGCCCTTAGAAGCTCCCGAAGGAGACTTCTTAGGGGGGGAGGAGGCGACCTTCTTCTTCTTAGGCTGTTGAGCCTTAGAAGATGAAGGGGGAGAGGCGGCAGACAACGACGACGACGAAGAAGACGACGACGACACCTTCCTCCTCTTCCTCTTCCTCTTCTTCTTCGTCAGCTTCCTCAGGACCGATGTCAGATCTGTCATCCAGGGCGGAGCCGGGGCTGCTGTTGCCGAAGCAACAGGGCCCACCGGACGCACCTGTCCGAACAGATCGGCATCGGGAGCAGCGGCGCCACGAACAGAAACACGTCAGCAGGTGCAGGCATCACAGGAACAGCAGTGGAGACGGCAGGAACAGATACAGGAACGGCAGCAGTGGTCGGCAACATCACGTCCGTAAACAGCGGCTGGGCAGGTACGGCAGGTACGGCAGGCTGTACAGGCAGACCAGGTGGACGGACCAGCGGCACAGACATCCTAGGTACTGGTGGGAGGTCCAGGGGCGAGCTCTTCGGGCACACGAAGTCCGGTCGAGGCAGCACGGCAAACCCAGGCAGCGGCATCACACTCCCCCGTGGTACGGCGATTGGCCCCTGCACCGATGTAGTTGGTGTAACAGAGACCGCGTGCGGGGTGTACACCAGGTGAGGAGGTGAAGCATAGCCAGGAGTTGACAGGGTCGTGGTAGTGGTCGTCACCGTAGCGTCGTGGACCGCCACAGAGCCAGCGAGATGGTAGAGCAGCCCCTGGACACTCGGCACGCCCTGCAGACCCAACGATGCCCACACCTGTCCGAGGTCGTCCTTCGCGGCAACAGCACCTGAGGAAGCAAAGGTCGGGTGATTAGCAGGATCCTCTACCCGTCCGTGAGATTGTAAGACGAACGGATAGAGGACCCAGGAATACAACTCAACGTCGGGGTATCTCGCGCCCCTCCTCCACACTCGACAGATCGGGTGAGGAGAAGGACCTAGAAACCCCCCCGAAGGGAAGGGGGAACGCCAAACGTAGGAGCTGAGCGGGCGGCAGGAAAGAAGACGAAGTGTCTGTAACCAAAGGAGTCGCGGGAGAGCTTTCCGACGACTCCTTTGCAGGCCTTCGCTTCTTCCTACCTTCGTACAAGCCCCACTGCGCCTCCGACCAAGACATACATACTTCACAGGGCTCAGCTCGGGTACATTCGCGGCCCCGACACCGAGCGCACAAAATATGGGGATCAATTTCTGGGAAGGAGCGGAACTTACCGCATTTACGCCCTTCGGTACCCGGGCACAATCTCCGGAGGGTAGCGGGGCGTGGAGACTCCATAATTGATCAGCTTAATTATCACAATGATGAAAAAAAGAAAGGGAATGATTGTACTTACAATGATTACTCAACACAAACACAACCATACAACCAAGGGAAAGCAAACGACGAGAAGCGGGCAGAGAGCGTAGAACACACACCGTTCCCCACTCGCTGTGAGGCCGAAAGCAAAAGTGATTTGTTTACCTCCCAGTCGCCGCTGGCGCGCGCGCCTGTCGGACAAGCAGTTAACTACCAAACCCCTTGTTCGAAAGCTTACGACCTATCCACCTGCCGCTAGTACCTTCCTATTGTAAAAGGACCGAAGGTTTGTATGCCGTGTCGGAACAAATGTTTTGCAGATTTTTAGCACAGGAGAAGGGAAGTTTACACAACTGACTTCACAAACATCGAGATGGCGTCAGTCTTCTATATGTAAGGTGTTTTAAGTAAAAATTTTGAAAGCGTCATGGGGTTAAATTAACATTGCACATGGCTAGACTTTCATTAACCTCTGTTTTAATCAGACATTATGGAATTACATTGTGACTTGGGCGAAAAAAATTCGTGAGGAGTGTCAAAGTCTCAATGTATTGCTTCGACGGATGCTAGCTCTTGACTGATATCCATGGTGCTGGGTCATTGAGAGTGTAACCCTAAATAGGAATCCCTGTGCCATATGGCACAGCTCCCAGTAATTTTTGTATTTCCCGCCAAATAGCCTTTTTCTACAATTCATTCTCATTGGGTTCAGTT
>NC_061091.1:24726002-24731002 GCF_015104395.2 Macrobrachium nipponense
TCATTGGGTTCAGTTGGTTGTTTGGAGCGAAGCTCAGCACATGTTGTAGATATTGTAAAGTGTGTAATTTGCTGCTCCTCTTCATCCACTTTTGGTGAGTACTAAAGTATCCAAATGGCACAGTGTTTCCTAATATGACAGTAAATGATGATAATATATTTTTACAGAAAAGGCCGTTATGTATACCCCTTGTAAATAAAAAATACAATGTTTTGAGGGCGTAATAGCCTTACTATGATCTTGTACATAGTGAAACATAACTTACATGTCCAAGACTTACTTTCTACGACACTACAGTGTGGTTTGCAAGGAAAGTCAAGCTAATAAATGAGGAGACTCGAGACAGTTGTTTTATAATGGATTCAAACACTTACAGTATACTAAATATACAAAGTTATTTGAAAGAAAAAAGGTTTTATTGCATCTACAAGCTGCATAATATATATCATTACAGCTGAAAACTCATGATTTTGCTGCTTAAATGTGAATAATAAATTGTCCAATTTTATTTATTCCAGGACCGATGTTTTATGCAGTTCCCAAGTTGCCAGTTAGATTCTTATAAGATCCTAGTTTATATATTAGAATAATATTTTACTAGTTTTTTTTTTTTTTATTCCAGTGCCTGTATGGAGGTAAATTACGGGTTAATTACAGCCGGCCGAAAATATATTACTATAAATTCTTGTTCAGGAGGTAAAACTGCATAGGAAAACGTCAACTGCCATAGTCTAGCTCGCAGCGGAATAATTATATAGATCTACCAGGTTTCCAATCTAGGGTTAAAGTGGCCACCTTCCGGGAGAGGTGGCCGCTTTTTCCCCGTTCGGTCGATTCAGTACAATCGCTTTCTCCCAACTACGGATGGTAGATTCAAGTAATTGCCCAGCGACGGTTATATTTCCTCGGAAATTTATATTTTCTAAAGTATTTTGGTTGCTTAACAAGAATGAATCTTTACTTTTTGCCGGTCGAATTTGATTAACCTCACAATCGATTACCTATATTTTTGTGCGCTGACATGCATGCTCAGTATTACAGGGGAACATTTGTTATAAAGAGTGGAGTCACCTTCAAGTTAGTTTAAAAAGTAACCACTTACATGAAATTCTGAGGGATGGTGGGTTAAGAAGATGAATTTCCGTTCAGCAGAAGGAGGGGCTAAATGACAACATCGCATCTCGTTAGTCGGTAAATTGGAAACATCAAACACACGCAACTTGAAGACGGAAGATGGGATCATGCACCTTCAAAATCAAGGATCACGAAGCCAGGAGTTTGTTGTCTTCAAATTAATTCAATAAAATAAAATTTTGTGGTATCATAATCTTTCAAATTATATTAAATTAATCTTGATATAAAGTAAATGTTTTACGAATATATACAACACCATTTACCCTCGTGATGGAACATTTAAGGTCTCAGTATATGAATCATTTATACTATATAAATAAAAACGTCCCCAATCTATGGACTTTGAGAGAGAGAGAGAGAGAGAGAGAGAGAGAGAGAGAGAGAGAGAGAGAGAAAGGGTGCTAATCTAGTTATTCTCATGGCTAACTTCGAGAAATATTGATGAGTCTTATCTTGGTGTTAATCTGTCCACTTGTACAGTTATTTACTGACCTGTCAAAACAACACGCATGATATAACAGACCTTTCATTATGTAAGACCAAACTGTGGCATAATCTTGAAAGCCCCAGAAATCTGGTTAGTTCTCAATTCGACATATTTTCAAAAATAGGACTAAACTGCCCACACAGAGAATTAGAACTTCATACAATTACCAGAGTAGGAACTAACATAAGTTATTTTCTCATACCTAGTGGAGGTAACAAGATCACTTAATTATCTAAAGCCACGCACGTACTCAAGAAAAAACGTCTTAGCATTAAATAAAGGCAAATATTACTCCCAGAACTTCAAGGTCACCACATGCCTTGTGTGTTTGGTACACTTCGTGGTTTAATTAGAATTCTGGATGCTTCGACATCACAGCAAAATGAAATTGTGATTGTACGATCGCACAAAGCTTACCAGTAAACAGCTGTTTTTTTATGCTAAAGCATTCTTGATTTAATAAAAAGATTAACAGAAGACACAAATATTTCTCCTTGATTTTCGTTTTTAAGGTGGCTGTAGACGGATTTGGTGTAATAAGTCATTACTGGCGGATCTTGAATGAAAATCACGAAACTATTTCAGGAAGTCTCAAGAGGCGAGATTTCTAGCATCACGCCCATTCCTTGATCTTCATCAGATGAATCCTGGTCCTAGATGCAAGTCGTGAAGTGGGCGGGCTAGTTGGCAGTGAGACAAGACTTAGATTAAAAAAAAAAAAAAAAAAAAAAAAACTGGCAGGCCATTCTGTTCCCCTTTAATGATCAGTTACGATGCCTCAGTGCACTAAACACGTTTATCAACATCTTGGACGCCATAAACAAAACAAGTCTTCCGTCATCCATGCAAAGCTCAGAATTACTACGATTTTGTCATGCTTCTCATTTCATGGGTCTTGGGATTACCATTTTTTTCTTTTTCCTTATTACCCCAGATTTACAGAACCCAGTGGAATTATTTTCATGCCAATTTTTATGGATAAAGCCGAAAGAGACCAGCAAAATTTATAAATAAAGCGAATTTAGGAAAATTGTTAAAACAGCGAGATGACGGTAATAGTAACAACAGAAGGGAGATAGTGGGGCCACACCTCTTCTGTATTATAGAGGATTTATTTTCTCTTCCCCTTGTCTCTTACCATCAAGGAATATATTCTATTCCTCGCAAGCTAACCTTGTTTTGACCCTCGCAAGCTAACCTTGTTTTGACTCTACATCAAAGGCCTTGAACACTTCCAATTTTGTCGCGCCCAAAAACCTACCAACAGACGTACGTACGCAGGCACACACACAACTAAGCGCATCTCCAATCCATTATCGCACCCAGTCTTCTCAAAGATGTCGGGAATAAAGCACTTCATCGTAGTCAACACAATTTCGCCCGGCGCATACGAGGCGCTAAAAGAGGCGTTTCCCGATGCCAACATCAGCAACGCTGTTGCGGGTAAGTATGGTAGAAGACTGAATGAATTATTATTCAGAAGAGGAACTCTAAACAGAAAAACCTGACAGGGGCCACTGATTGTAAATTCAAGCTTCCAAAGTATATGGAGTTCATTTGAAAGAAGTAACGGGAGGTAATGGGGACTACAGAAAGAAGAGATCACATGTAGATCACATTAAAAGAGAAAATATAAATAAATAAAAATGTAAGTAAATTATGAAATGTTTGTGAGTAAAGGTCATGGTCAGCTAAATGTAATTTTCTTTATGGAGCTTTTAATACACAGTAAAATTGGATCTATGTACGTGTGGGAACTCTTCCTTTATATACAAGTGTGGTACAGATCTCGACGGAGCTTGTGGTAGAGTGTTGTGGCAATAATTTTATGCCTTTCAAGGAAAGACCACCTCCTTATACGATATTTATGTGACTTGGAAAAGAGAACATTATGTGTTGGCACGGAAGAGAGTAGAAAACGTAATGAGATGTTTTGCATGTCTGATTAGTACTTATGGCGGAAGCAGAAATAGAAGACATTACGGATAGAAAGGAGAGCACAGAAGTTTTAAACCGAACCTTAAAATACATAATATGCGGCAATACGTGAAGATGAAATTATGGATGACGTAGCAGCAGTAACGAAAAGGGACTGGTGTACCTACAGCTCCTCATACATCGTGTAGACGTATGAAACAGTCGTGATGCCCTAGAAGTATTGGGGAAAAACTAGGCCACTCACAAGAGATAATTGAATATTTTTCCAAATGTAATTGTTAATGAAATCATTCGTCCTTTACATTGCAGGAGAATCAAGTTGTCCCGGTGACTTGTCCACTCTGTCGCGCAAATTAACTGAAGACGAAGTTGCTCTGATGCAAGAGGCTGACATACTCGTGGTACACCCTGCCTTTCTGTCGAAGGTAGGCTTCTTCGATTCTAATCTAATGCCGTACATCTTGCACCTTATAAACTTCAGTCCCTTTAGGAGAGTTAGGGAGGTAACTTCTGGGAAGAAAGGATTTATGAGGCGGCAGATTTAAGATTAACGAACACTCATTATTGGTGTTTAACTGAAACTGCTTTCTGATGTTTCAGGTCATGTACGACTTGCCAAAGACGAAATGGGTGCAACTTACAAGCACTGGAATCAATATACTTCTCCGCGCGAGAAGAGAAGATACAGTAAGTAGGTTACTTTCTCTTTTATATTAACATCAGAAAATACAGCAACAGCTACATTAATGATATATACTAACTGATAGTTGAAGTAGGCTTATCTAATCAATCTTTATCTCATACTACATTCTCCTCCACGTCCTTGCAAGGCGCTGGTATTCGAGAAGTTAATGTACCTACGAACCTTACCCTCATTAACCTGACACTTAATGGGAAAAAAAATAGTACTACAAAGGATATAATTAAATTGCTGAAGCCGCAGCTACAAGGTGACGCGTCCTAACACATGTATTCATTGTTCCCTTGGCCGAAGTTTCATGTAAGAGTATAGAAACAAAGTTCGAAGGTGAAAGAAAATTAAAGTTCTTTACGGGAAACCTCTTAGTCTTTATGAATGGCGGTCTGTCTTACTTTTCTAGACCGTAATTATGAGCCTCGTAACCTTTATAGATGGTAGTCATATAAGGTTCAGAAGAATGAAATCATAATCGTCAGAAGCCGTACACAACCCACCTTACTTGAAATTAGTCTCTGTCGATACAATTTTATCCGTCCTCCATTGTCAACATTTTTATATTTAATTTGATTGTGTTTTTACTAGGTACAATTATATATTTTTCAGTTTTTACAGACCTTGAAGATGGATTTTTGTCTGAAACTTAACAATAGAGCTACTAAATAAAGTATTAGAGTATGTAGCCAAAACATTTACGTATCTTACGCCATCACGGTTACTCATCACTTTTCAGGGGTCATCAAA
>NC_061091.1:24736002-24751002 GCF_015104395.2 Macrobrachium nipponense
AATAAGATATCAACACGATATTGCGCTCGCATGCCAGTGGTACGATAACATCTATTTCAGCTCTCTTATCACCAACCTCGCGCGGTTGAACAGGTTTCGTGTATACGTGTTACTTTTTAAATGTGGTTTCTCAAAATGAGTCTAGAAAACCAGGTGTCGAATTACCTCACTTCGCTAAGAGTCACTTTTTACACGCGCTTTATTCAAAACCTTCATTCTGATTGGCCGAATCACCCGCGTTATCCAATAACATTAATTTTGATCTCATCAAGGTTGTTGGCTTCCGGTGTCACTTTTCCTCCTGGGAAAATCAAGAGAAGGTTTCGAAACCTGATCGACCAGCCAGAAGTTACCTGTGGGTTGGTTGGACCTGGCAGACAAGTCCAGAGAGAGAGAGAGAGAGAGAGAGAGAGAGAGAGAGAGAGAGAGAGAGGTGGGCACTAGAAAGCGAAGGTTTTCCCCCGTCACTGTTTTATAACGTGGATGTCAAACATAAAGAAAATAAAAGTTGCAAAAATAAATTATGAAAGAAATCTGTACACAATTCACTTACGTATAGTTATATATAGTTGATATCAAATGAAGTTTTTATGTCAAAGGCTATTTTGCCGTGTTTAGGATCTTACCCAAATAATTTTGCAAAACTGCCTTGAGAGCGTTTGCAAAATTGGAATTCTAAATTACAACAAAATGATAGCCTGCGCTTCAATGTAAATGCTGTGGCGCACACGCTCTTTCAAGGCAAATAATGAAGAGAGATTTCCATAATTTGCAAACTTACAGAACGTTATTTTAGGAAAACAATACGTATAGATCAAAAGTAAATATCATTATCACGAGACTGGTGGCAAATCATTGCAACGAAGCTTCTCCTTGATTATCCAGCGGGAGTTTGAACTCGGAAGTTGTCAGTTGAAAAGTGGGAGTGTTGTGGTATAGTTGGCGTTAACGCTGTCTCTTCAGAAATACAGTTATACCTCTAATTTAGGCATAAAATTATATCATTTATTCCGAACTACTAAAAATATGTGCTATTCATGCCGTGAGGTCCCTTTGCAGCTCACACATAGTATTTGAAAATAAATTAAAGTATGTACGGTGTGCGCTAGTGCTCGTAAAAAAATTTCCCTCGGAAGGAATTGATATTACCACTACAAGAGATGAGGATAATTTTGATATTATTGATTCAACTTGCACTTCTGATGAAAGGTGAGATGACTTTATACATGCAAGTATATCTGTAATAATCCAAAGGTGCCAGACTATCCTATATATAAGTCCGAGTGAGAGAGAGAGAATGAGAGAGAGAGAGAGAGAGAGAGAGAGAGAGAGAGAGAGAGAGAGAGAGAGAGAGAGAGAGAGAGAGTATGTACTTTTATCACAAGTCTTCAAAATCTGCGAGATCTGAATGAGATGATTTGATCCTAAATCTTGTTTTGAAGTCTTGATGACTTACCTAGTCTGCTAAGATTAGCCCTGAAAAGGGTTCCTTGATTGAAACATACAAATGAATTAAAGACCAGGAGTAGGAGAAATAAAGGCAGGAATTGAATTTAATGGATAAAATCACATATAACAACCGTTGCCATAATACAGTAGATTTTGAGTACATAATTAACTGCGCAGATATGCACGGCAACTTTTTAGGAAGATTCTACTTGATACAACAACGATCACAAACTCTGATAAAAGTTTAAGAGTTAGAGCGCTACTACAACCTCCAGCAATCAATAGCGTTCTGATGAAAGTGAAAATGAGGTCTAAATTTCAATACACTTACTTTCAAAGCAGCTTGAAGCATTATAGATTTCTTGAAATTGTGAATCATCTTATAAATATGTATTTTTGTCTCAAAGAATGAAGTGGTTTGGACGTATCATCACAAAGGGTGAGGAGCGATCAAGTAGACCAGTAGGGAAGGTCAAGCAAGACCCTAGGCCAGATAGGAATTCTGACAGCAAGAGTACTGTACAAGAGAGTTGACAGTGAAAAGAAATAAATTCCCATCCAACTCAGTACAATGAAAGCTGATGTAAATGATAAGATGACTGTTGAGAATGTGCAAACATTCATATGCAGTAAGCATACAACCCACGACTTGCAAAGCAAGTTTCCATGGAAACTACTTCCATACGTGACTGAAATGACAAACGATGGAAGAGAAAAACTAATGAAGATGGTAGATTGCACGAAGGGAATCACTGAGAAAATTAATCTTACTAATCAATGGTACATTATTAAACTTATCAATAGTATATTCTGAAACTTCAATAGAGGGCTCATTGATATATCAAAATTATTCATCCAACTGTTTTCAATTTGGTACTGGTAGCTAAGTTAGTCTCAAAATCGAGCCCTGCTCATGGCTTGATATATTTCATTGGCAGAACAACTTTACTATCATGGGATGGGTTTTTGGGAGAAGCCACTGAGTAGACAAGGAGCTTGGGCGCTGATTACATGAACATCTTCAGTCTTTATGACATTGTGCAACCCTTTGAAACAGTAACTTAAACAACTATTCAATTATGACGAGCTGCAAAATTATGTATACACTATAAAGAGTGGTAGTACTCAAAACAACATTCGGTCAAAGGTTCATGCTGAATAAATAGGACATTTCCAGCCTTTTCTGAATTAATACCTTGCAACTCGAGTGAATTTTTTTGTATCTTCTTCCTTTTGTCACATAGACTCTGGTAAGAAGACAAAATACATTTCGGCCTATGTGTTGCTCAGCTCTCAATATACGTACTTGTAATAAACTTTTCATAGAATTAACTAAAAATTCTAGGTCTGTGTGTTGTCGTTCAACGAGTGAGTGCCTCCGATCCAGCACTGGCAGGACAAACAGTCAAACTTGAATGCCTTTGGTCAGCTGGAAGTGGTCCTCCCCTCTACTCCCTGCGATGGTGCAAAGATGGGCACCAGTTCTTTGCCATCACCCTTGTACCACGTAGGAATAAGATCTCGTTCCCTCTGGAGGGTGTAAATGTGTTGGTACGTCATGGGAAAGTAATCTAATGACATTAGCCATAGAGAAAGATTAAGTTGTTTCCATTAAAGTGTTATTGCCACAAATATTTTGTAACTGCCGAACCAGGATTACGTGTGTATACACATAAACTTACTTAAGCATCATCAACAATGTCATCTTCCTTTCATAATATACACCATTCACCTCTATTCTCTCGGCAATCCCACACTTCATTGATAATACTAATGACCTTTCAAACATTCTGTCAAACCAGCATTTTCTAGGTTTTCCACGTTTCAGCCTGAGATTTTTAACCTGTGCAGCCTTTCCATAACTTAGCAACGCCAAAAAAAAAAAAAAATTGCATATTAGTAGGGCTTTTACATATTGGTATATATCTACATTTCTCACCTTAACCCTCCAACTCCATAGTACACACACATATACATATATATACATACATACATATATATATATATATATATATATATATATATATATATATATATATGTGTGTGTGTGGTGATGTGTGTGTGTGTGTGTGTGTGTGTGTGTGTGGTGTCAGGCAATTCATTTCAGTAACTTCTAACTCCTTTTGTTTATAAGACACACAGTCTTCTTCTGTTGCACTACTTAGGCATATCTTCTTATGCCTGTTTAACCTCATCTATTTACTACTATATCAGCCAACAAATAAAGTACTTTCCAATGTCATAACCTGGAACTTTATTGCTGTACACTCTAAATTTTATCACTAAATCCTACCAGCCACCTATTCTTACAGTCATAATTTTTGCTATGTAGTTCACATTCAGTTTTCTCTCTTTAAATGCAATCAAAATCACCACAATCTTACTTTCATACTGTTTTGCAATCATTCAGCTTTCTCCATCTAAAAACAATCAGAATCTCAACCAGCATCTACAACTTGATCTTGAAACACTAAATAACAATTTATCATCTACCAACATCAACCTTACAATGGACAAGCTATCCTCTTGCATTTCATCTGCTCTTTTCCCAACTCACTTCATGATCATCCTATTTGTATATATCTTAAAATGTAACCTACCTAACCACCAGGCCATCTACTATATCACCTATTTAAATTTTGCATAAACTTAGCGTATGGCTTACCGTAACTTTGGGAGGTTAAAATAATTACTTATTTAATACAGTAGTATTCTAAGTTTGTATCTTCTTCATCTAGTTTTGTAACTTCGTATTCATTTCTATACAGTAGAGCATTGTGATCGTTTGTTAATATTCCTATACCTTCAAATATTACAGTACCACAGAGCCCATTAATATTGAAGCCAGTTTACCTTATGAATGACTTACACCCAAAGGGAAGTATACAGTATATGGTGAGACCTCAAATACTACTAACAAAGATGGCCGGGTGGATAACATTACTTTCACCTTACTTCCAACCTCAAACAAAGGCATAGGTTCGAATCCTGGTCAAGGCAGGAAGACGTGTATATATATATATATATATATATATATATATATATATATATATATATATATATGTGTGTGTGTGTGTGTGTGTGTACAGTGCTCCCCACTTTTACGTGGTATTAGGCTCCACAAACTGCCGTGGAAATGCAAAAGCCACAAAAATCCCCTTCAAAAATCTTTATAACTGAACTGCTTATAACAATGATTTACTCATTTTAAAATATTAATATTCATGTAAACAGCTAAATATCTATAAAATGTTTAATACATATTAAATAAATCTTTAATACAAATTAAATAAATATTTTACAGAATGTTTGACAACTAATCAAGTTACCCCTGTACTGTATACATAAGCCATTTTCTCTCATAGTACTAAAGTATTAATCCTTTTAAAATGATCACTAATTCGCTTTTTTTATAACAGCCCTGTTTATTCACTAATTACTGCATTTTTTCATATTGTGTATGTGACTAAATATTGATTTTTATGATAAAAGTTATTTACAGCATACTTATAATATATAGTTATGTATCTATTGAGTACACTCCAGGTTGGGTCCGGACTGAGCATAATAGGTGAATGAATCTCTCTCTCTCTCTCTCTCTCTCTCTCTCTCTCTCTCTCTCTCTCTCTCTCTCTCTCTCTCTCTCTAAGGGCAATGTAAGATGTATTTGAAATAATATTAGCACTGTAAAGATTTTATGAGAAAGTATGTTGTACAATATTTAAAATATTTGCTAATTATTTTCGTTTTACTTTCTAGTCTGCTTTTACTAGAAAATAAAATCAAAATAATTAGTGAATATAAATATTGTAGGTACAATATGCTTTATCATAAAAAATCCTTACAGCAATATAATTTTAAATACATCTTACATTACCCTTATTGAGAGACAGAAAGAGTATCAGACACCTATAATGCTCAACCTGGAATGAGCTTAATAGATGCATAACTACATTATAAGTATACTGTAAATCATTTTTATCATAATCAGTAATTAGTCTCATATACAATAAGAAAAAATACAGTAATTAGTTTTAAAATACAGTACAGGCAGTCTCTGGTTATTGGCAGGGTGCTGATAAGCGAACACCCCCATTAACCGAAACCTGGGGATTTATGGCACCAAGTTTCAGATGATGGTGCCGATAACCGGTTAATGGCGCCTCTGTTAGGTATGTTATGATGTCATAACTCTATTATCGGCACCTTATGGCGCCGATAACAGAAACTTGGCCCGTTATGGTGCCGTAAATCGCCAGTTCATTGCGCTAGACAAGCGCCATAAAACTGGATTGCCATTAACCAAGTCCACTAATAACCAAGGACTGCCATGATTAGTGAATAAATAGTGTTGCTCTACAAAGGAAGAGCAAATTACTAATAACTTTAGTGATATGGTTAATAGAAAAAGTCTGCAAAATAGTGAAAGTTCCCATGGAAATGTGAATAATGTGTTCCACAAAAATCCACGACAAAGTGGACGCAGAAATGTGAAACCCGTAAAACCAGGGAGCACTGTATGTATGTGTATAAATATAGTATATGTATATATAATAAAAGAAATTATTTCATTCTTCTTTCACAAAGCTGAGTACCTCAGACGAGTACTCCGTGAGCCTAACCAATGCCAGCTTTGCAACATCTGGAACATACACATGTGAAGCAATGAGTGACAAACCTTACTTTCTCTCCAGCGCAAGATCATTAAGCATCAGTGTCATAGGTGAGGCCAAGATTGCATCTCATTGTCTTTATTCAAATACTGTATATTATAGTTATAGTAGTTGTAAAACCTACTGCATAGTTAAGTAGAAAATGCCTACCATCTCCAGTCTCAAATTCCATATTTATGGACACTCACACTAGCTTCAGGGCATAAACTTTAAAACATGGACCTCTGAATGAATGACTATAACGGCTTCCTTCCTTTTCCTAATTTACAACAAAAAGTACCCTCTCTTTCAAAGAGATCTCAATTAGAGGTACAGTTACCTTTTCTTAACATCTCTATTTAACTGAATGACAATGTTTCAGGTAAAAACTTTTGTAAGTACTGAATCATGCATATCAACTCCTCTTCTTGTGAGAACTTGCATTTATCAAACGTCAAGAAGCTTCTCCACATATAAAATCATCTTTGACTATTCAACTCCAAAACCAGGGAGCTCAGTTACTGGGAGAATAATGCCTTTAAAATAGTAGCAGTATAGTTCACATACCTAACTGACACTCAGTAAGGCAGAATCCATAATTCTTCCTTTTATGTGTAAAAAAATGTCAACACCATACTCATTTAATCATTATCATCTTTTTGTTTCACACCAAATAAATTTCCAAATACGTATTTTCATCATTATGAGCAATAACCGTAGCAACTCATCATAAGTCATAGAAACTGATGATAGTTATTTCCTTGCAGAGGTTCCCATGTCGGGTCCTAACTGGCATGGAGTATTAAGTGTCTACCACTTAGAGCAAAAGCTCCATGCACACTGTCATGTGGCTGGATCACGTCCTCCTGCAAATTTCTCATTCTGGATTAATGACTACCATGTTCAGGTACTGATCTCTGCTATAACACTGTGGATTCCTTTTTCTTGAATGTGATCTATAAGAGATAAAATTCCACATTCCAGATATCCCAATGTACTACTCCTTTCTACAGAAAGCATATTCCTGGAACTTTTTTTTACATTTTTTACTCATTAGTACTGCCATAATTATGATTGTAATGGAATGCAATTACTTCATATATACGTATGTGTGTCACAGAACATTTAATTCTTATGCAGTATCTCTTAATTAAGGGTTCTGATTTCACTTTTTCTGTGAACACTTTGAAGTGGTATTACTGTACAATCCCTGCTTTCTTTTTTTTCTTTTTTTACATCAAGAACGACTCCCAATTGACAAATCACTTTAATTTTAGTAAATGAAGCACAGTATACCATGTTACATGCTATTTAAGTAAAATCAAAAGGCTCACATATTTTATTACTTTCACATGTATGAAAGTATCCAAAACATCTCAGGGCAAACCCACACTGCAGTAAAACTGTCAAAAACACATGTTGGCAACTTGTCACACACAAAAACAGTCTGAATAGAAGTCAACACCTTATTAGCAGCTGAGCTTCATGCAATCATCTGGCAATTGCCCCAGATTTGCTCTGCAGTTACAGTCACTGACTTGTTTCCAATCTGTTTGTGACTTATACAAGAAGGTGACATGATTTTATGATGTTTTACTATAGTGTGGAAGCACCTAAGGTAACATGTAATTCAATGACTCTTTCAAATATTTTCAGGAAAATGAATGGATTATACAGCACATTCCTCAAAAAGAAACTACAGAGAACCTCTGGAACTCTTCTTCAACCTTAACTGTACCACTATCAGCCAGCAATATCCAGAAGTTCCTTCATGAAAAAAAGGAATCCCTTGACCCTCAAATAACATTATCAGCAAATGATGACTCCCATCACAATCTTCAGAGACATTCCTACGAAAGCAACAGAAGAAACATAAGATGGTCCACAAGAAGTACTGTTCTTCCTGGCTTACAATCATCTTCTTTTTCCTCATTCTCTTTTTCTATATCCCGCAACAAGACAGACTATGAGAGTAAACCTTCATATCTCATGTTGCCTCCTGCACACGAAAGATCAACAAGAGTTTCATCTTCACAAAGGAGGCTTTTGAGCTGGAGTAGTGACAATAAGGACACAAAATTAAACCTTACTTGCATTGCTAATGTAGGAGGCATTCCTTTGCACACTAATGCAAAATCGATAATTACTTTCCCTAAGGAGCCAGAGTACAACAGCATCAAGGTGTTGTTCAAAGGAACAGGTACAGTACCTAGATTTTTATATTCATATTTCTTTTGCACCATATTTTTACAGTGAAAATAAAATTCTTTCTATCTCATCTCTTGATTCTCTTTCTCTCTGCCACAAGAAAGGTTTTTTCTCTCTCTCTTTCCTCGTACTATTTCAGTCACTGGTTTGTTGACCTTAAAAGGAAATTTCCTCCTCTCAGGTACTAATTCTAAGATTACACAGTTTAGTATGTAATTCTTTCCAACTAACAACAGACTTTAGAATTCTTTCTGTCTTAGTTTTCTGATTTATAACCTTGCTTCCTATGAAGAGTAGGCATGCTTTTACATCAGCGTCAATATGGGAATAGTGTATGAGGAAATTCAATCTACGTATATTGGAAACATGAGGAAATTCAATCCACTGGAAACATGACATAAATTCAAATTGGAACTAAAAATGAAACCCATACGCCTAAGTGGGATGTCCGCTACAAAAATTCATCTGGGGGTTGACGAGGCATATCACGAACTCATGACAAGTCGCTAAATATGTAAAGGCTTATGTGCAATTTTAGAGTTTTTCATACTGTTTCGGGCTTTAACAGAATAGTACAGCATAAACTGAAAAAAAAACAAGGAAAAAATATATGCAGTATGAATAGTGTTCAATGTCCTGCAAGAATCTGGGTTGTAATAAGTCATTGGGAGCTCTCTAGTGACAAAGGCCCAAAACAATACCTTCTTCACAAAAAAAGCAATTCCCTTCCTCTCTCAATTTTTTTTCTTATAACAAGCTGAAAAAGAAACAAACTTCATTGCATATACAATCAGTATTAAATTGAAAACTATGCATAATTTCATTTCTACTGTCTTTCTATGTGTGGGATGTATGTGGATACATCAGTGCATACATAATATCATGTAATGCATTTTTTTTGGTTCCCAGTTGCAGTTGAATAGTATGTTAAGAAAATATTCTACATAAACGTTTATGGTGGAAAGTCTGTCTGTCAATGCAAATAGGGTGTACAGTATAAGGTCTGTGAATATATGATTGGAATCCTTGTAATGTACTGTAATTAAAAAAAAATTCCTTAAATGGGAAGCACAAAACCCTCAAAGCTTTGATAGAGCTGCACTAGGTTAGCCTAAGCTAAATGTTAAGAATTACTTATAAAGATTACAAATTTAAAAAGATCTTGACAACATTGGGACTGCTTAAAGTGATAATTAAAAAATGTCAGCCTCATAAAGGATGAAATAAAAATGACTTCGCGGTCTTAAATAAAACTCTGCAACAAAAGTAGGAGACCCTCAATTTCAAATACGGTTATACTAAATTTTACTTAGCCTACTGACCTCGTATATAAAACCTAATCATATTGACAAAGGAGTGAGGTCAGATTCAACTACAGTAAACCCCCTGAACTTGCGGGGTCACAGTTCATGGACTCATCAATACATTGATTTCTCTATGGAACACATACACATTATTCGTGGGAAATTTGTCTATTCGCCGTACTTTTCATTGAGAAATAGTCACTCATTACTGTACTACGTATTTTCATGTCTAAATGCACTTTTTGTGATAAAACTTAGGTATAAGCATTTTTTGGAAATTTTTTTTTTTTGGGGGGGGAGGTTTGAACTATCAAATTGGGCAGTTCCAAGCATTTTTTGAGGGGTTTTAAGTATTCGTGGATTTTGACTTTCACAGGGGGTAGTGGTACAAGGTGGTTCGAAAGTTCCACTCACGAAAATTTCACCCAAGAAAATATTGAAACTCAAAAGGAATACTTTATAGAAGCATATGATGTCAAATGTATATTTTATTCTTAAAATATAAATGCTTTTGAATTGTTTAAAATGAGTCTAAAATGAACGGATCTAAAGTGATAAGAGTACATACTTTGTTTTTCATGGTTTTTAATGCAATACCTTTTCAAAATTCCATAGTACATGATGGCTGATAATTTTCAACAGGATTTTTCAGTTTTTCATTTGTAAACTAGGATTTTTTTCATTTTTGAGAGACATCTTGTGTTTTTGCAGTACATAACAAAGTGCCATAAATTTGGATGCATATGTACTTGTTAGAGCGGCTCTTAGAAAACTTTTAACCTTCAGTATGATTGTTCATCCTCAGTTTGCCATTTAGAGTATATTTTCTTAAATTCCATGTTTCTTAAGGGAAAAAAAGTTCTAATCTTTGTCTGTGTTCCCCTCTTTCAAAATATGAAATAAATTCTGTTGGTATGTATATTGTTGTTATCGGAAAGAAGTTCAAAAGCATCAACATCTTGGGTGGGTAGGAATGCCAAAGCACTAAAGCATTTCACCTTTATTGCAAAATAAAAGTCAGTGTTGTACTGTAACATTTTACCATGTTTGCAAAGTTTACACCAGCAGGACTGACCACAACGAAACAAACATCCTGCAATAGCTGCAATTTCAAACACTACTGTGAAGACATTGTACGAAGCTAGTTTGAAATCCGTAATACATGGCACTGATTGACTGTTTGGGCACAAATCAAAAATAGCTGAAAAAAGTCTTCGGTAGGTGGCCTCTTGTTTATTAGGCAAAAAAGCAAATACACGTGGGAAACATCTTCCTTTAACAATGAAATAGGCCATGAATACGTAGTTGGGTCCACTGATTTGGTGAAGCTTTAAACGTTCTGTCAAAGGACCATATGTTACTCGCTGAAAAATCACTCAATCCCAATCTCTTTGCAACTATCATATGCTAAGAAAATTGATTCATCAGGAAGATATATGAATGAATCTAAAATTTTGTATCCTGGGCAACATGTCAGAAGTGCAGGAATCCCCAAAGCAGTCAGTCTCCAGTTCTGAATATTACGAGAAAGGGAAGAGTGCACATACTTTGCAGTTTCGAATTTTCTTCTTTCTCTAGTGGCTGAGTGGTACACACAATTACTTCCCTTGTCGATGTTACACTTCCTGCATAAACTGTATTGTGCACTGAACTCACAGCAACTCTTACAGTTGTAAGTCATATGAATAGTACAAGCCTTGCAGCCTTTATAAAATAGTTTGCATCACCAGTAAGTTTTTGTTTTTGCAGGATTGTCACGATGCTTCTCATATACATAGTTTTCCTCATCACACAATTTCTTTCTTATCTTTTCACTTGTAATAAATACCAGGGCCATTGCTTAAGGCTTCAGTATATAGAATTTACTTTTACAGTTCTCGTGGGTGGAATCTTAGGAAAATTGTTTAAATCTAACTACCATTATGTAAAGATGGTTGTTTAAAGTAATCAAACAACAGTAGAATTGTTTACAGCTAATGATACAATTCATGTGGCTGGAAATAGTTTAAAAAATCAATAATAAACAAGTGCCTAATAAGTGACTGAGACCCTGTATTAAATATTATATTTAAAATCTTGGTAGGTGGAATTTTACATGGGGGAAATCTTTGTGCGGAATTAACATGGCACTGTGGTACGCATCCCCTGCGAACCCCAGGGGGTTACTGTGCCTAAGTATTGCCTCATTCTTATTTTCTTACATTCACATTCTGCTCTACAATGAACCCCCCATATTCACGGACAAATTCCAGTTTTTTTTTTATCAATTTCATCATAAAATTCACTTTTTTGTAGTGGGTTTTTCTTGAGTTTTAACTAACAAAATAAGTAAAAAAAATGCAACGTATACCTTAGTTACACTGTGTTTACACTTTAAGAGGTAGTCCTATCACTTTCTTCATGGTTAAGCTCAACTTTCTTCCTATCTTTTTTTTTTTTTTTTTTTTTTTTTTTTTTTTTTTTGCTATAAAAAATGTTGTGAATTCTGTTTAAGAGATATTAGCTGGACTTTCTTCCATGACCCATATTATTCCTTACATCAAAAGAACCACCAGGAGAGCTTACCTTTTATATTTTTTCTTATTATAAAGTATTTCAACATTTTCCTTTTAATTATTCTCTATTACACAGTTTACTGAAGAGGAGGGTATTCTAGTGTATCAAAATTCTAATTAATATTTTAATTTGAAAGACTGATATACAAAATGCTAACATATTATGTAAACCTATCTGCTAACATGTTACATAACCCTATCACACATGAATCAGAAATCAGTGTCATAATTTTTATTGGTTCCTTTGACTATAAAAAGTAATGTGGTATGGAGGAAATAATCTAAAACTAGCACCTCAGCTTAGACACATATGTACTTTGCAGTCTGGCTTTATGATAAATATCAAAGTCCACTAAATAACAAAAGCCTATATATGTACTACAGTATTATACCCTGCATTGAATATTTTCTAATTATCTTATAGCTGACCTAAGATACCCTGAACTATACACTTAACATTCAATTTAAGAGATTTATCTCAAAAATATATTAAATCTTCAGTCAGAGCACAACAAAAAGGATGATAATAATGTTGATAAAATCAGAAGTCTTCAAAGTTGATGCCTGGTAAGTTGTGTTACTAGGAAAGAGTGAATAAAGCATATGAAAAGAAAAATTCTGTCAATGGTGAATTAAAAAGGTGGACATGAAAGTTTTTCACAATACTACTGAAAGAACTGTAACCAGGGGTCAATGCAAATTTCTAACCATAAATAGCAGAACTATTTACCTGTGCCTGAGTCCGTTTTCTAGTGCTATCCACTCATCTTGCAATCACAGACGAGATACAGTGTACGTACTTCGAATAAATATCACTTTCTTGTAAAAATTAATAAACTAAATTTTCAGCCTTCTCTTTTCAGGTGACCTTAGATTGCACTCACTTCTTTTGACCTAAGAAAGGAAATTTTTCTTATATGCAAGTTAATAACAGGACATATTAAGTATGCAGTACTGTACACTATGCTCATTAGTCAAAGAAATCCATCAGTAGTTCAACACCATCTTTTTTATATTTAATAAAAGTCAAAGAAATTCCACAAGAGTTCAAGAACTGCATTAAGCTCTTCTCTTTGAACTGCAACAGTGTCAGCATTACAAAGGAAAGAATTTGGATGTATATATACATTCTACAGAACACACTCTGAAAATGAATATATGACCTACAGTGACAGTCTAAGCTATCAACCAGTGGATCCATAATATAATAACTGACTTATGATCCATGAGTTACCCCATGAAATACACATCCACATGATCCCGCTGATGCTTTGTTGAAGACAGAAGACACTTCATAAGCTACATCAAAACACACATATGAAACTCGCAGATTAAACACCACAAAGTGAAAACTTAACCCCAGAAAAGTTTTAACATACACATGTACTGACTAACAAAACAAATCATATCCCCAAGGCAGAGAGTAGCACGCTAAAAAGCAAAAAACTGCTATAAAAGTTACTTGAAAATATTATACTGTATGCTCTTGGTAAGAGTAAATCTAAAATTGAATACTTTGTGTTGGTCATTACTGCTGCGAAGCTTGAAACTGATTACTATGTAGTGTTGAAGAGTTATGGAGAGAATATATAAAACTAGGAGTTTCAACGCATCATAGTTTACTATATGTTGTAAAATGATACAGAGTTTATAACAAGGAAAACAGCCCCAAACCAAATTACATTACAAGGAGAGGTCAACATACACGAATGAAGCTAGAATACGTGAGACTGCAGTTAATGGAACCACCTACTTCTCAGAGGTGACTCTATGGGTTCCATAACATGACTCATAGGTGGTAAAACCAAGTCATTTTGGACCTATGAAACAGAATGTAAAAAAATATGGTCTCTTAAAGGTGTATATAACTTCTAATCTAAAGTTTTTTTGCCCACAGGTTCACTGACATCTCATAGTTACTACTTACCTTCTGCAGCTTTGGTAATCATGGTGTTTTATATATTTTTGCATTTTTAAAATAGATTTTGCCTTTAATGTAAATAAAGAAATGGCTACCCTTTTTCAAGCTGAATTTTATTATACTTCTTACTCCCAAATCATGTTCTAACTTAAAATATTGTAGTGAAAGACCAAATTCATTACATCCACTTGCTGTATATTCATGTCTGAAAAATATTTCATTCAAATGTTGTCTATATTTAAAGCCTATACAGGCAGTCCCCGGTTATCGGCAGACTCGGTTAATGGTGCTTGTCTAGCGTCATAAAATCGGGGATTTATGGCGCCATAACAGGACAAATTTTGGTTATCGGCACCATAAAATGCTGATAATAGAGTTATGGCGCCATAACAAACCTACCAGAGGCGCCATTAACTGAATCTCGGCGCCATAAATCACCGAGTTTCGGTTAATGGCAGTTTTAGCTTACCAGCACCCCGCCGAGAACAGAACCCCTGCCAATAACGGGGACTGCCTGTATTTCCTTAAAAATTTAATGTCCTCTGACCAAGGATGTCTGACTTCTAATTTGGTAGACTATGAGAGTAACCTTTACATTGCTATTCTTGAGTATTGCACTGTACACACCTATAATGATGGCATTTTGCACTGTAGAAACCAAAGTTATAATTAAGTTCCACAAGTCTTGGAAAATGCAGTGTTTATCATTCTTAATGAATTCTTACACATATAATCAAGAGTTTAAGCCTGATATCATCAGTAACATTGCAGATCACCAAAAGCACTACCCAATCGAAAATCAAGTGTGATATTAAGGCACATCTAAGTGAAGACTGACTGTGTTCAGGGACTACAGTTATCTCAAAAGGTGTTTGCAATGGTATGTAGAAATTAATCCAGACTTTGTGGTA